>NC_134699.1:52193085-52475585 GCF_050947455.1 Rhinoderma darwinii
TCTATCTATCTATCTATCTATCTATCTATCTATCTCATATCTATCTATCTATCTATCTATCTATCTATCTATCTATCTATCTATCTATCTATCTATCTATCTATCTATCTATCTATCTATCTATCTCATATCTATCTATCTCATATCTATCTATCTATCTATCTATCTATCTATCTATCTATCTATCTATCTATCTATCTATCTATCTCATATCTATCTATCTATCTATCTATCTATCTATCTATCTCATATCTATCTATCTATCTATCTATCTATCTATCTATCTATCTATCTATCTATCTATCTATCTATCTATCTATCTATCTATCTATCTATCTCATATCTATCTATCTATCTCATATATATCTATCTATCTCATATCTATCTATCTATCTATCTATCTATCTATCTATCTATCTATCTCATATCTATCTATCTATCTATCTATCTATCTATCTATCTATCTATCTATCTATCTATCTCATATCTATCTATCTCATATCTATCTATCTATCTATCTATCTATCTATCTATCTATCTATCTATCTATCTATCTATCTCATATCTATCTATCTTTCTATCTAAAAATCTATGAAAACCTCATAATCAGCGCGACGGGGGGACTGGAATGTATATTAGCGAGTGCACTCATACTGCAGTGACTACACTGCTAGTTCTTTTCGGTCCCCACATAACCCCTTTAAGTCAATAAAATTCACACAAAACAAAGTTCTCATTCTTGATAGTGATACGCCTTGAAAAGCTTTACATTACTTGAATGCAGACAAAAGTCTTTATGGTTTCAAAGAAAAAAAAAAAGGAAACAATTTATGAGCGAGACTTTAGTGAAGCTACAGCAGATGTTAAATTACATAGCGCCATAAAAAAAACTGTCACAGGGGTTTAATTAATTGCTATACCGCTCTATATTTCCTGACAAAGTCTCAGATGATTGCTGTTGTAAATGCGTACAAAATGCAAATATTCTTTCTGGGTGCCTGAGTAACCAGGTTACTGTTTTAGTTCTCAAACCTTTGGAGGAAGATACAACACTCTATAGAACCCATCAATTCGTTTTTTCTATATTCTTTTAGGAAAACCAAACCAAAATAATAAAAAGACGATACATACGGCATATATATATATATATATATATATATATATATATATATATATATATATACAGTGAAGGAAATAAGTATTTGATCCCTTGCTGATTTTGTAAGTTTGCCCACTGTCAAAGACATGAACAGTCTAGAATTTTTAGGCTAGGTTAATTTTACCAGTGAGAGATAGATTATATATTAAAAAAAAAAACAGAAAATCACATAGTCAAAATTATATATATTTATTTGCATTGTGCACAGAGAAATAAGTATTTGATCCCCTGCCAACCATTAAGAGTTCAGCCTCCTCCAGACCAGTTACACGCTCCAAATCAACTTGGTGCCTGCATTATAGACAGCTGTCTTACATGGTCACCTATATAAAAGACTCCTGTCCACAGACTCAATTAATCAGTCTCACTCTAACCTCTACAACATGGGCAAGACCAAAGAGCTTTCTAAGGATGTCAGGGACAAGATCATAGACCTGCACAAGGCTGGAATGAGCTACAAAACCATAAGTAAGACGCTGGGTGAGAAGGAGACAACAGTTGGTGCAATAGTAAGAAAATGGAAGACATACAAAATCACTGTCAATCGACATCGATCTGGGGCTCCATGCAAAATCTCACCTCGTGGGGTATCCTTGATCCTGAGGAAGGTGAGAGCTCAGCCGAAAACTACACGGGGGAACTTGTTAATGATCTCAAGGCAGCTGGGACCACAGTCACCAAGAAAACCATTGGTAACACATTACGCCGTAATGGATTAAAATCCTGCAGTGCCCGCAAGGTCCCCCTGCTCAAGAAGGCACATGTACAGGCCCATCTGAAGTTTGCAAATGAACATCTGGATGATTCTGAGAGTGATTGGGAGAAGGTGCTGTGGTCAGATGAGACTAAAATTGAGCTCTTTGGCATTAACTCTACTCGCCGTGTTTGGAGTAAGAGAAATGCTGCCTATGACCTAAAGAACACTGTCCCCACTGTCAAGCATGGAGGTGGAAACATTATGTTTTGGGGGTGTTTCTCTGCTAAGGGCACAGGACTACTTCACCGCATCAATGGGAGAATGGATGGAGCCATGTACCGTCAAATCCTGAGTGACAACCTCCTTCCCTCCACCAGGACATTAAAAATGGCTCGTGGCTGGGTCTTCCAGCACGACAATGATCTGAATCATACAGCAAAGGCAACAAAGGAGTGGCTCAAAAAGAATCACATTAAGGTCATGGAGTGGCCTAGCCAGTCTACAGACCTTAATCCCATCGAAATCTTATGGAGGGAGCTGAAGATCCGAGTTGCCAAGCGACAGCCTCGAAATCTTAATAATTTACAGATGATCTGCAAAGAGGAGTGGGCCAAAATTCCATCTAACATGTGTGCAAAGCTCATCATCAACTACAAAAACACGTCTGACTGCTGTGCTTGCCAACAAGGGTTTTGCCACCAAGTATTAAGTCTTGTTTGCCAAAGGGATCAAATACTTATTTCTCTGTGCACAATGCAAATAAATATATATAATTTTGACAATGTTATTTTCTTTTTTTTTTTTTTATATAATCTATCTCTCACTAGTAAAATTAAAATAGCCTAAAAATTCTAGACTGTTCATGTCTTTGACAGTGGGCAAATTTACAAAATCAGCAAGGGATCAAATACTTATTTCCTTCACTGTATATACACACTACCGTTCAAAAGTTTGGGGTCACCCAGACAATTTTGTGTTTTCCATGAAAACCCACACTTCTATTTATCAAATGAGTTGCAAAATAACTAGAAAATATAGTCAAGACATTGACAAGGTTAGAAATAATGATTTTTATTTGAAATAATAATTTTCTCCTTCAAACTTTGCTTTCGTCAAAGAATGCTCCATTTGCAGCAATTGCAGCATTGCAGACCTTTGGCATTCTAGCTGTTAATTTGCTCAGGTAATCGGGAGAAATGTCACCCCATGCTTCCAGAAGCCCCTCCCACAAGTTGGATTGGCTTGATGGGCACTTCTTGCGTACCATACGGTCAAGCTGCTCCCACAACAGCTCTATGGGGTTGAGATCTGGTGACTGCGCTGGCCTCTCCATTACAGATAGAATAACAGCTGCCTGCTTCTTCCCTAAATAGTTCTTCCATAATTTGGAGGTGTGTTTTGGGTCATTGTCCTGTTGTAGGATGAAATTGGCTCCAATCAAGCGCTGTCCACAGGGTATGGCATGGCGTTGCAAAATGGAGTGATAGCCTTCCTTATTCAAAATCCCTTTTACCTTGTGCAAATCTCCCACTTTACCAGCACCAAAGCAACCACAGACCATCACATTACCTCCACCATGCTTGACAGATGGCGTCAGGCACTCTTCCAGCATCTTTTCAGTTGTTCTGCGTCTCACAAATGTTCTTCTGTGTGATCCAAACACTTCAAACTTCGATTCGTCTGTCCATAACACTTTTTTCCAATCTTCCTCTGTCCAATGTCTGTGTGCTTTTGCCCATATTAATCTTTTCCTTTTATTAGCCAGTCTCAGATATGGCTTTTTCTTTGCCACTCTGCCCTGAAGGCCAGCATCCCGGAGTCGCCTCTTCACTGTAGACGTTGACACTGGCGTTTTGCGGGTACTATTTAATGAAGCTGCCAGTTGAGGACCTGTGAGGCGTCTATTTCTCAAACTAGAGACTCTAATGTACCTGTCTTGCTGCTCAGTTGTGCAGCGGGGCCTCCCACTTCTCTTTCTACTCTGGTTAGAGCCTGTGTGTGCTGTCCTCTGAAGGGAGTAGTACACACCGTTGTAGGAAATCTTCAGATATATATATATATATATATATATATATATATATATATATATATATATATATAAAATCAATTCATCCCGATCTCTTTACTAGGTTGTAGTACAGTGATATATTTTCCAATTTTAATGGTAAAAATTATTCTCATTTTCATGGTTATCCCATACAGGGATAACAGCATTATTGTTACAGTTCTTTCCTATGACATTATATAAACACCCATACATTTGAATAACATTTACTAAGCTTTTAACTCCTTAATGACCACCCACCGTCTTTTAATGGCAGGCAGTGCAGGTCCTTAGTCTACAGCGACGACTTTTGGCATCGCTGTAGAAGAGACTGATGAGCACTCCTGTGAGCTCTCACCCGGTAACTTACAGCTCCTGATCTTAGAGGAGCCTGCTGAATAAAGCTGGGGTCGGAAAACATTTAGACCCCAGCTGTTTAAGCCTTTGATCGCCGTAGTCCGTGACCACGGCAAGATCAAAGGCAGCTCCCTTATTTTCGTCATCGGAAACCTGGTGATGTGATCAGACACCGGGGAATCCCTCTGCAGTCAGCCCTGGGGACCTACAAAGGACTGTTTAGTAAGCCTGCTGTTCGGCACACTATGTGCTGCCCTAACAGAAGCCTGCGTCATAGTAACACAGTATGATGTATTAGCATGCAGGAGTATGCATAAAATATATTTTATTGCCCCTACACTAAATAAAAACAAAAACCTCCTACACATACTAGGTATCTAATTGACCGTAATAATCTGAAGAATTAATCTAATTAGTTATTTAGCGTGAAATGTCAACGAGATTAAAAAAAAACAAGAAAAACCATGCAGAGAATCGCTTTTTCTTATATCCACGTAAAAATTTTCTACCTCCAAACTAAGAAAAAAAATAATACAATTTCGCCGACATAAATCAAGGCCTTATATGGCCACGTCAATGAAAAAATAAAAAAAGGTATGGCTGCTGAAATGCAGAGCGGTAAAATCTGAAATATGTAGATGGTCATTAAGACCTTTTCAGGCCCGGTCATTAAGGGGTTAAGGAATATTTGGAAAACTCCTGCAAAAACGGTTTATGAAAAAAAAAACAAAAAACAGTTCCAGAGTTCCCTATGGGTCTTTGCTCGGACACATTGGTGATGTGTTGTACACAAGTTGCCATGTCAGCCAGTAACTGACCACGGAGATGATCTCCGTGTGGACAGCACATCACAGCTGTGGCTATGTAAACAAAAACAAGCGGGGACAATGGACGGGGATTTGAAGAGGGAGTATGCACCAATCTATTTCCTCCAGTCATATTCTGTATAGCTTATAGAACCATAAAAAAAACCTTTAGGACCCATCAGGACATGGCAATTGTCAAAGAAAGTGTGTATTTATTTATTTTAGTTTTTAACCTAATGAGTTTTTATAATTGTTTTTTGTATGTAGTTATATATTTTTTTTCCAGTAGATTTAGTAGTTTTATAGATTTTTTTTAGATGTACTTATACAATAAAATAAATATTAATACATTATTATAATTTTAATTTGTCCTTCCGTTTTAAAAAATGATATTGGTTCTAAATGATAGTTAATCATAGTTAGAATATTTTAAATTTTTCCATTAAAATTTTAACTTGTCTTCCTATTTAAATAGTACTTGTTTTTTTTCGAAAAAAATGATATTGGTTCTAAATTATAGTTCGAATATTTTCCATTAGACAAGCACGGAAGAAATTAAAATGGTAACCTTTGACAAATCTACATTAATAATTCTTGCTCTCTGTCCTTATACCCCTTTTTTTCCCTGTATGGATAACAAATCTATTCTCTCATGCTGTAATATACAAGTCACAGTTATAATTTAACATGCAAATTAACAGCAAGAATGACTACATTACAACATCACCCAGTTGACCTTAATGGCTTTCCTGGGAGGAATTGATGTGAATTCCCAAGACATCTGCTAGCAGATTCAGTGATATCTATAAATAATGCAAATTTCCTCTCAAATCAGATTCTTCTACACCTGTACCGGCACAAATGATATCAGCGCTGCGATTTGATAAATGACACTTTTTAACAGAATACCGAAATGCCACAGTTCATTATAAGACCGTTTATGGAAAGTGCGCACATTCTCTGTAATGCTAGCTGCATACTTAAACAGGACCTGGATTTGGGGAAAAACAAAAATCAAGTAAAACATTTTTGTAAGTACTTTAGGTTTCCGAGCCTAATTTAGAGTTAAAGTTCACTTTTCATCCTATTTGTTTTATGAAGACTAGGTACGCACCACATTCAGGAATTCCGTTCAGAGGGATCGAAATAGCCAAATTTATAGTCCAGATGTATGCGACTACATGCTTGTACAGATGCATATGTCTGCCCTTGACTCTTGCACCCTATTCGTTTTTTTATCAGACAGCTGTAATGAAAAGCAGAGTCCACCGTGATTTTTTTTTCTATACAGGTGAGACAATGGCATCCTGATGTATACCAACGAAAGGTATGTTAAGGCCGGGTTAACACGAGCGTGTTTAGTCCGGCATGATTTCAGTATGGGACAGTTTTCTACAGCGAGGCAGGGACTCCTAGCATCACAGATAACTATGATGCTAGGAGCCCGTCTCCCTTCAGTGTGTTCGGTCCGGGAAATACTGCTGACATACGGTCCGTAGATCACGGACCGAACACGCTCGTGTGAATCCGGCCTAAGAGGACACTCTTTTGGCATTCATTTGGCTAATGATAATTTATGGGCACATTAGATGTAGACAAATAAGTCAGCCTAAACAAACTTCCATCTAGTTTTTTCTTAGGATTGTTGATCTGCAAATTTCTTTCTTTTTGGAGAACCATGTTCTTGTTGTAGGCTACTCTTTCCAGACATCTTTTTCTGTGTTGGGTTGAATCCAATGCATTCTCTATACAAGCCTTTACTAACTGGGCGGCATAAGAATAGAGGCAATCTACCAAAATATTCACCTAAAAGGCTTTTAGTTGATTTCATTAGAAGCATAAGGGCACATGCACATGGCCATCTTATAGCCGAAGCTGGACTGAGCCATAATATAGTGCTCAAAAATCTATGGACTCGTACTGTATATCCGTCTGCCTTCAATTTTATACAAAGCTTTCTTATTGTTGGATTCTGTATGAAATTCGGCCAAAAAAAACCTGAGGAAAGCTACATCAGAATCCTTATGTACATATATCTTTGTTCATACAGGACCCAATGAAGCCTGTATGGCAGGACACAGAGACTACGCAACCTGTGAAAGTTTCTACCTCAACATTTGGTTTACTTATTAGTTTGTTTGGTCCCACACTTTGGTGCTCCTTCTTTTATACAATAAATATTGACTATGCTTGGCATGTACATGTACTGTGACTATTGCTGTTGTCATTGCTATGGTGGTCAATGTGAGCAAATTTAGATACAGAAACTTTATATATTTTGATCTTAATATTTCTCGTGGAAGAGGACTAGAGTGCGGAAACAGGAAAGCTACTGCCTAATTTCTAGAGAAATCAAACAAATCATTAGTGAGGCCAAAGCTAACAATGGGCTGTGGCGAAAGGACTTAAAGTGGCCCTCTGGTCCCGTAACAACATTTTAAATGTGACGGCTTATATGAAGTAACATTACCTGGTGCACTCCAGTTGCGCCCCTCTGCCGTGGATCTGACGCTTTATGGCTCTCTCTGCATTGTCCAAAAATGGTCCGAGTGCTTCACAGACTGAGTCTCAGACACTCCCTTTGTTCTCAGATTGGCCAGAGCTGCTTGCGTGAGAATAGTCTCCCTTTGCAACAGCCGACGTGGACAGGCGAAGTAAAATAACAGTAGACAATATGCAAAGTCCGGTATAGCGTAGGTCAGGGCAGGCGGCAGATGTTCACTCATAGTTAGCAGAGACAGAGGTCAGGGTAGGTGGCTGAAGGTCGTTATGGTTAACAAGCAAATGTTTAGGGCAGAAGCAGTCAGGAATGGTCAAAGTTCATGAAAGAGTTTAGTAACAGGTAATCCAAATATACAATGATGCAGGGTACAACTAGTAAGCTAGAGAATTACCTAATGGCTCAGGCACTGGAGTAATTTGGGTAGATCCCTTTTATACCCATGAAAACTCAGTATAAAAGGAGTCACAGAAGCCAGGCTAGAAGGTAAACGTTGGTCGCACTGGAAGCTGCCATCAGCAGAGACCGTAGAAGAGGAACGGTGCCAGACAGGAAACAGAAGACGCCGGGTACCGTAACTATATAGCGGCGGGTGGTGGCGGACATTACAATACCCCCATCCTTACGTCCCCTCTTTTAAGTCTTGTGGGGGAACTGTAGATAAAATTTCCTAAGGAGAGTTGAAGCGAGGATGTTCTTCCAATTAGTGAGGTATAACAATTTCCCTCTGGACCTTTTGGCGGCAACAATTTAATTAATTAGAAGAGGAGACTGGGGAAGGAGGAGACTTCTTGGAGAAGTGATTCAGAACCATGGCTTTAGGAGAGGTACATGAAAGAATTGGGAGTTTTCAAAGACAAAGACAGATTTTATAATAAACTGGGTTGCTCTCTTTTAAAATGACGTAGGGACCCGACATTTGGAGGACAGCCACACTTTGTCTTCAGGGTGAAACTGAGGATGAATTGTGCTTCTTGTCTGCATTTTTCTTAAAGCGGCTACTGCTGTGTTTATTAAGTCCTTGGCCTCCTGCCAAATGCATAAGAAATTAGCATGAGACAGGTTGTCTTCCGGAAATTCATAAAGAGTTGGAACTGGTGGAGGGATTCTAGGATGCTGTCCAAATACCAGGTAGAAGGGTGGATTCCCTAGTATGATTATTGAATGCAAACTTTGCCCAAAAAAGATGACTAGTTCAGTCATCTTGAAGAGGGGATATGCAATTTATGAGAAAGTTCTCCAGAACCTGGTTGATGCAAATTCCACTTGGCCATTAGATGAAAAGTCCAACTTACCTGTAAGTAATTTGCAGAGAGCTCTTCAGAACCTAGAAGTCAATAGAATACCCCTATAATAATTTATATACTTAGGGAATCCATGCAGGGGAAGTAAGCGTTTAATAAAGAGAGTAGCCAGATGAGAAGCAGTAGGATGGTCAGATAATGGAATTAAGTGTGCCATCTTTGAGAATCCGTCAACTACAACCCAGATCAGAGAACAGCCAGAGGAACTTGATAAATCAGTAATAAAATCCATAGCAATACGAGTCCAAGGAGAGTCAGGAATAAGCAAAGGATGAAGTAATCCAGCAGGCCATTGGTGTGAAGCTCTGTTTTGTGCACAAGTAGTACATGCTACAACATAATCTTTAATATCTCAGGAAGGAGAAGGCAACCATTAGTAGCAAGAGATGAATTCTAGAGTTTTATGAATATCAGGATGTCCAGTGAACAATGACCCCAAAGGAGAATGTGTTTTCTTTGGTTAGGAGGAACAAAATTCTTTCATTGAGGAATATTGAGAACTTCAGCTGGAGCTAAAGTCAAAACGTGACTGCGGTCAATGAAGAATTGAGGTTCTGGATCTTGATCATCAGACTCAAGAGAGCGAGATAAGGCATCAGCCTTAACGTTTTAGCTAGTTTATAATGGAGGAAGAAATTAAAGAGAGAAGAACAAAGCCCAACGAGCTTGAGAAGGATTTCAACTAAAATTTTTATGGTTGGTAAAATTAGTGATGGGCTGATGAGCTCCATCCACCAAATTCAGTGTCAGCGGGTACTGCCTGTCTCTGAAAGGGAGGGACGAGCTGTTAGCGATCACATCATAACTTAGATGTGATTGATAACGCGTGGTTCCTGCATGTCAGAGACACACAGGACCCGCTTTCACTAAACCCTTCAGTGCTGCTGACCAGACAGATAAAGGTCTCAGCGTTAGATACAGCTGCTTATACAAAGCATACAACAGGATACAAAACAGCTGTATCTCAAAAGGTTAAAATAATTTTAATATAAAGTAATTAGAAAGTTGCACCAAACACACTCATAGACATTTTTATTTAAAAAAAAACAAAAAAAAACAAAAAAAAAACAACCTGGTGTACATAGCCTTTAAGACTGGGGAAAGCAGAGTCGGCTTTGGAACTCCAAACCTTGGCATTGGCCCTCTTTTTAGTAAGTGCAGAGACGGGAGCCACCAGGGAAGAAAAATGTGGAATGAATTGGCGATAATAATTGGCAAAACCTAAAAATCGTTGTATGTCTTTGAGTCCTTGGGGACGAGGCCACTTATGTACTACAGACAATTTTGCCAGATCCATTTGAAGACCTTGATCAGTGATTATATAACCTAGGAAAGGTAAACCGGACCTCTCAAGCAGATCGTTTTTGGTTTTTTATTTAGTTGCACTTTATATTAATACTATTTACTGCTATCGGGGGCTTGCTCCATGTGTATATATGTGGATCTGAATGAGACAAATTCACAGTATGCCCCTATCTACTACACTTTTTTTTTTTACACTAGTAAAGTATGTTTACACAGATCTCAGTGGGTCGTAAAGTCCAGTAGGCCCTGGTATCTGCCCTGTCACTAGCCCCAACTCCTATAAATATCCAGGAGGGAGTGTTTGGTATAACCTTATCCAAAGACCATGTCCTCTGCTTTCAGGGAAGTGTGGTGCCTGACATTAGGTGCTTCTGGACGGTGCACCCAGGGATGTAGCTATAGGGGGTGCAGATATTTGCGCTTGAACCCAGGCTCGGGACCTAAAAATATCACACAAGAAGGCACTAGTATTATAAGTAACACATAGTAGATGGCAAGGCCTTGTTCTAAATTTTGAATTGGAGCCCAGAAGCATCAAGTTGCTGTTGTGGGTGCAAGTCAGACTGTGTTGCTTATCACTGTGAAATAGGCAAGCGCAATACGGGCCCATATCCTATGATGCTGGTAGTTCGGGTAATCGGAAATGCTGCCATATTACATTTGTTTGAAACTGACCATAGGTTAATTAAAACCATGACAAATAGAGCATACAGCTATAAATATAATAAGGGTAGTTATTTAAAGGGGGCACCGGGTCCGCTCTACAAAATAAATGAACATTACTAAACTAAGCGCCAACATGATGTTCTGGAAATAATTATACAATGACAGAGAATGTGAAAAGGTTTCTGCAATAGAAAGAAACAAAATGTTCCAGCTTATAATACTTGTTTTAATGAAGTACCCAATTAACATTCTTTCAGAAAACATTATGGTTATATTTTTTTTCATTTTATCTGCTTAACTTTGGGAACTTATAAATCTAATTATACTTTATAATCAATAAGGAAAGATTTGTTCTCGCCCGTTATTAGAAATCTTATTATTCACCTTTTTAATTATAGTTGGTTCTGAAAGTTTCTTGCTCCTCTTGAACTTATTTCCACAGGTTGATGATTCTTCGAGAAAGCAGCGAGAAATTTTTTACAGACACCATGAATCCAAAGTAGCAATACAAATAAATAACAACTCATTAATCTCTCCAGTGCACTTTTAATTTCAGATTAACAGCTCCTAATATTTCCCTCAAATGGAGCAATACAATGAGAAACACAAATAGTATTTTATATGGTCTATCACACAATGTGTTTGATTACATAGAGGAACAGGAAAAAACTTTTGTAGATAGTTCAGGTGGTTGTCTTTACGAACACTTACTAATGCAGTTATCTACGACAAAATAATAGGTGTAGGTAGGTCTCCTATTGAGATCAGTAGAGTTATATACCATAGAAAATGTATATACAAATTACACCCCCCTAGTGGCAGACACAAATCACTTAGATATTTAAAGGGGTTGTCTCATCACAGACATCTGAGACCCCTTATGAACCGCTCATTTTACTTGTGGTCTACTCAGCATGCCTGCTTGCCCGATGCTGCCACAGGAAACCATTATGACGTCATCAATGATGTCAAAGGTTTCCCTGGCAATTGCCGGAATAAAAATACAATTCTACTGGTTGGTTTTACTTACAGGGGAAGCATCATTTCAGGTTCCTGTCACAGTACAGGGTTCCGGCTGTCAGTCTGAGTGCAAGATAAAGCTGATGGCACTGTGTCGTGGAGTGGGCAGTGCCATCAAACAGATCATGTAAATTAATAATGGTATGATGTCATTAGTCTGTTAATTTATGTGGAGAGGGCACAGAGGATCTTAAAGGGTTTTTCAGAAATAACAATTAATGGACTATCCTTAAGAATCAGAGCAGCAGTACCAGGCACAGCGACATGTATGCATGTGTCTGGAACAATGTTCTAGTGAGGACCAATCCAACATTAATGCGGTAACGGTCAGAACTCGTGAGAAGAGTGTGAACTCACTGTGTCACAATTTGATTTAGATATGGGTAAACCAGGTAGGACGGGAAGAGGTGTCTAAAGGATTTAGCAATCTTCACCTTAAAATGTCCTGCTCCTCCCACATGGGGTTTGGACTTTGTGCAGGGAATCCCCAGGTCTTTCCCTCAGAGTAAAGACACTTAGTTCTCAAAAGCTCCTAGGCTACACATAGACTTTTTGTAGCTCTACTGATGATTGATTTTAACTATCGAGTAATAGCTGCAGTCCACAAGATTGCAGGCACCTCAATGTTTTGCTTTGTACTGCAGCTGTAGCTCTATAGTTAACATTAATTAGTTGCATTACAAATATTTTCCATGCAGGCCAGGTCCCATTCAAACATTTCCAGTAGGAATAACAGGGGAACACCACAACACAGAGATCTAAATATAGATGCTTCAGAAATATTGTCGCATGGGGAATACAAGGATTTACTATAACAGATAAGTTAGGAGAGGTGACATCTCCTCTATGACAACTCCTCTATAAATTCAGTGACTCACAGGTGATGTCTTCTCTGAGTGTAGACGTTCTCTTTCCATTGCTTAACTTTACATTTATCCACATTGAACCTTATTTGTCAAGCGGATGCCCAAACATAGTATATGGATATAGTTACAGTTACATCCATAACCTGGTGTCACCTGAAGGACAGAAACAGTGGTATTAATGTTAGCACTGAACCACTTCTCCTGCCGATTGCAGAGTTTGTTGCTGAGACATCTTTGGCCCCTCACTTCCGCAGCCATCTTCAGCCTCTATAGCAACACAAATAAATTCAGACCATAGACTAGACCGCAACATTAATTCAGTTCCCAGATCAGACCCCTATATAAATTCAGACCCGAGACCAGACCCCTTACATAATCAGACTCCAGATCAGACCCCCCCTTAAAATAATCACACAACAGACCAAAGTAAAAACAAATATTCAGACCCCAGATCCTTATACCTCACCAATCCTCTCTCTCCGGGCTCTTCAGCTGCAGGCCGCCAGCTGCACACAACGTACTGATGTTGGTTATCGTCAGGATACTGTGTGTGCCGCTTACACTACGTACTGATGCTGAACGGCATCAGGACCCAAAGCGGGTGGCTCCTGGAGGTGAAAAATGAGCCCAGCAGAGACGAAGGTAAGTATTATCTAACTCAGCCATTATCTAAATACTGGATATGTACAAGTCTCAGGGGTGCAGAAAGACAGTTCATAAATTCTAAGGGTGCAACAAGAAAATACATAACAAGGGAGGTGCAAAAAGGCAATATGTGGTGCACCAAAGTTATACCGTAATCTTGGGTGCAGCGATGTAATACAGGAATTTCCGGGGTCCAGCATGATATGACAAGAATCATAAGGGTGCAGTGAGATTAAACATAAATCCTAGAATTGCACGATGATCATAGTGGGGACTCAGGGCAATGCACTACATCCAGGGGTTCTACAAGGCTGTACAGCCATCCTTGTATGTATGTGTACATAAAAATTATAGGGGTGCAAATGTGAAGCACTTACCCATCGCAAAGTTATGACATGGGCTTCATACAGTAAGCACCGTTTGCTTATCCCATATACAGGACAGTGAAGCACACAGCATGGTGGACCAGGGAACCCTCCTGCAGGTAATATGGAGTGCTGCAAACAGAGCCATTGATCTGGGTCCTGATGCCTTCTGCTTCATGGCGTCAAGACCAAGAGCGACGGCTGCCAGAGGTGAGTGCAAGGAAGGTAAGAATTATTGAAATTAGCCATAAATTCAATAGATAATGGGCGATTAAAAAAAAATCCCTTCAGTGGTCTAGAGGGGCAATTGCCCCATCGCCCCCCTAAATCTGCCCCTGCCACAGGCTTGGCACCGAATAACTGAAACAGGAAAGTCCTTTTAGATGCAGTTTGCTCATGCTGTCATTGGGTGGGTTTACAGTGGCGGTGAGACAAGGGGAGGGAGATCGGCTGTACACCTAAACGTAGCAACCATCATCCTATTGTAAATGGGCTATCCTAAGGATAGGCCATTAATTGATATTTCTGGGAAAACTCCTTTAAGTAAGTCAATAAATTATTTGCCTCGGGAATGAACCAGAAGTACAAGTAATTGTGTCTTCCTGTGTTCTGGGTACCCTGCTGGTCTAATGTTCATACAAATGTATTCTAAAGACTATTTTGCTTTGCGTATCACAAGTGGCATGAACATGCCATGTGAGTAATGACCAGCAAGTGATGCACCCTCAATGACTAGCAAGTGATGCACCCTCAATGACTAGCAAGTGATGCACCCCAATGACCAGCAAGTGATGCACCCCCCAATGACCAGCAAGTGATGTGATTGATGATTATCATTACCATCATTAATTTTGCAACTGAAATAATCACTGTCAGCTCACAATAGTACTGGTGATAGATGCTGACATTATTTTATTAACTCTCAACATAACAAATCCATCTATATGTTCAGAAAAGTCCTCCAGAGGAGAAAATTTAACAGAAGGTAATATTCTATATTATCTACTTTACTATTTTTGGTCATCTGACTGTTGGTGGATTAAGTCCAACTTGGCCTAAAGCTGAGGAATTATAAAGTGTCTGCAGAAACCAGATTACCAATACAAAGTTTGTTTACCTTCATAAAAAGTTTTACCGGGTGGAAAATGTTGAATTTTCTCTGGTAATTATCATGCCAAAGGCACACAGTGGAGGTGGTTTATTACAGATATAAGAAAAAACTGTATCTGTGTTTAAAAAAGATATGAAAAAAATTGGAATGACACTTGAAAACTCCTGTTACGAAATTACCCTTTCTGTGGTTATCTGGGCCATTTCATAAATCCAGTCTGGCATATGTGAGTATGGTCTTAAAAATCTTGTGTCATCACACCGCATACCCTGCTCTAATCTGCTGGCTCATATGTCTGATAGTGGAATCTAGATAAACTGTTGTCTGTTCCTAGGGGAAAACCGGAAGAATATTTGTTTTCATTTTGGATGTAATGAAATAACATAGTATGGTTGAAAAAAAAAGTACGACAACAATCAAATTTAACCAGGGAAGGAAAGGATTCATAGTATAAAGAAAAAAATCATATATTGACCTGGTTAATCCAGTAAACGCAAAAAGAAACAAAGAAAAACACACAAAAAAACAAACTAAAAACAAACCGACAAATATATCATGGGTCAATTTGCCCTAAAAGGGGGAAAAAATCTCCGTCCTAACCCTAACAGATCGATTAGAATTCCACTTGGATTTATATCCAATAAGAACCAGAATATGTATATATATATATATATATATATATATATATATATATATATATATATATATTACACAAGAAAATGCCGACCGCACTCTGCAAACACCAATGCCACCTAAATACTATGTATAAAAAAATATGCATTGCTGCTGAATCTACTTAAAATGGGGAGGTTCTTAGCGCACATTTTTATCAAATTGTGTGAGCCCACCTGCCATGACAAGGCGACCTCACTTATAAGGTGGGTCCCTACGCTGCACCTACACCCAGTTCTGAGACTAAGCCTACATATACTTGGGAATGGTAGGAACCAGCATTAGACTAATTAAAATCACCCAGGGCAGAATGGGCAAGATCATAAATGGAGGAAGACACTACCCCCATATATATGTAATGCACAAAATACAAGAGAGTTTGATCAGCACAGTCTAACAAAATGAAAAAAAACGTGTATACAGGTGCAAGAATGCCTGTGACTGCAAATAATACATTACACGAGTAAATGGCGACAGCACACTGTGAACACCAATGCCACCTAAAACACTACATACAAATAAATATGCATTACTGCTGAATCTACTTAAAATAGTGAGGTTGACTGACATTGACTGACCTTACAAGTGGGGGAATGTCCACCATTTTAGAATGGAGCCTAAATGTGGAAAAGTCTTTACAGGTATTAAAATCGGCCTTTTGCGAGCAACCCGTCTTAATAGACCCAGACTTAAACAAAGAGTTTTTGGTGAGGACTAATTCCTCAGATGTAGGTTTAGGAGCAGTAATGTCATAAGTTGTTAGCAGAGAAGAAACCCAATCATCTATCGAAGTCGGAAATTAACCCCAACAAATAAAAATTATTCAATAGCGGAGAAGGAATGTCTTGTTATAAAGTGATCATTTAATGGCTTAAGGTATTATCTGTTGGGTCGGTCATTAAAGTTGGTTTCTGACCATGCACCTTAGACCTGGTTTTCCCAAAGAAAAGAATGCAAGTATCATGAGGTGTATTTTGTCCCTTTTTCCCTTTAGACCATAGACCAGGTAAGAATCAAAGAGTAAACAGACTGTACTTTACTTGTGCCTTAAGTGTCCAGTCCCTGGGCCTGGAGCAAGCGGGGAGGGGGGATGTCAGGACCCGAACGGGAAATAGTTGAAGGCAGGTACATCCCACCTAGGTTGCTCTTTTTAATTAGGTAGAGCTACTCAGGCATGTGGGCTCCTGGTTACTGTCTCTCTGCACTTGGAGTGGAGAGCTGTGTGCTGTGAATTGGTCAAAAAGGATAGCCTTTCCTATTTGTCATCTCTGGGTGAGAGAACCCCATGTTTTCATATTACTTCTATTGTAATTTAAACCCTAAAGTAAGTACTTTATGTTGTACTCTGCCACCAAGACTGAAGTTTTTGCTATCCTTAATTGGCAAATAAACTGTGAAGTTAAAGGGGTTGTACAGGCAGCGGGCGGTTATTCATACTTATGATCTATCCACAGGCCGTGCTGGGTTACTGCGCTCCTATTCATGTGAATAGGAGTAGAGCTGCAGTACTGCAGCACGGGCGCTAAAGGTGTGCCATCTGCTTCTGGCTCCGAACAATGCATAACTACTGGTGCCCAGATGCAGCCGAAACAGCTGATCGGAATGGGTTCGGAAGTCGGAAGCAACACAGATCATGTACTGATAACCTATCCTGCCTCTGGAACTGTTTTGCATTCTATCAGACCCCGGTGAATCACCAGATCCCTACATCTCATTTGTCAAGTGGATGCCCAAACATGGTCTGTTGAAGTCACAATTAGGGTATGTGCACAAGTGACCAAAAACGTCTGAAAATACAGAGCTGTTTTCAAGGGAAAACAGACCCTGATTTTTAGACGTTTTTTGAGCAACTCGCGTTTTTCGCGGAGTTTTTTACGTCCGTTTTTGGAGCTGTTTTCATTGGAGTCTATGAGAAAACAGCTCCAAAAACGTCCAAAGAAGTGTCCTGCACTTCTTTTGACGAGGCTGTATTTTTACGCGTCGTCGTTTGACAGCTGTCAAACGACGATGCGTAAATGACAGGTCGTCTGCACAATACGTCGGCAAACCCATTCAAATGAATGGGCAGATGTTTGCCGACGTATTGTAGCCCTATTTTCAGACGTAAAACGAGGCATAATACGCATCGTTTATGTCTGAAAATAGGTCGTGTGAACCCAGCCTTACATCCATAGCTTGTTGTCTGCTGCAAAGAAACAGTGCCATTAATGCCAGCACTGAACCACCTCTAAACATTCAGAGCATTGATCACATATATTGAGTATGGAATGGAGAAGAAAACATGTAGCTCATTATGCTGTAATCTGTTGCTAAAACTTTCATATATGATCACTGGTAAGTAAAGATCACACGAGCGCTTCTGCCGCTTCATTTTAGCGATTGGTGGGGGTCTCAGTGCTCGGACCTCCACCGATCAAAACTTCTGACATGTCACTATGACATGTCAAACGTTTTTCAAAAGGTTATTTGCAATTTAAACATTTTTGGAACATATTTGAATGCTTTTAGCTATTTATTTTTCTGTAGATAACTTTCCTAACTTGATTTCATTTTTACATTTCCTATTGAGATCTAGAAAGCTTCTTCTGAACCCTCAGCCTTCAGTGTTTTGAATGCTTTTTGTTTTTCTCTTATTATATTTAAAACGTCCCTATTCATCCATATTGGTATTAAGTACTCATTGGCCTACATTCACTTTATTTAAGACAGGCAAATTTTTTAAACTAATCAAAGTGAAGAGTAAGTTGGAGAGATTTAAAAGATCAAAATGTACCAAATTTATTAAAAGGTGGATAATTCTTAATACATTTGGTGCATTTTGACCTTTCAAACCGGTAGATCAAATTATTGCTCAAAAATCGGCATCATTTTCACATAATTTAATTAATAAATTTAGCCTAAAATATGTTGGAGACAACGTCCATTTCTCTTGTGACTTTTCAAATTTGACAAGGAAAGTGGCAAGTTTTAACGCAAATTTGTCACACTCCAAGTTCACAACTTTTTTTGCAGCAATTTACATCAAAACATGGCGTAATCATTAAATGTGTGCAAGGATCCGGTATAAATCCAAATTCAATGTGTTCCCCCAAGTGGCAGCCTGTGCCATTGAAATCCAATAAAACGATGAAAAAATTCCACAAAATAATATTTTGTAGCTGTTCAGTTGCAATGATGTAGGGTATGTTCACACAGGGCGGATACAAATTCTGGTGTCGTTTTTCGGCCGGAATGTCCGCTGCGAAAAATAGCAGGTAAAAAAAAAAAGTTATACTTACCGGTAGCCATGCCTACGCGTCCCTCTGTCGTCATACAGGCCGACCTCCTGGAATGACGTTTCATCCCATGTGACTGCTGCAGCCTGTGATTGGCTGCAGTAGTCACATGTGATGAGACGTTACCCCTGGAGGCCGGGCTGAACGCAGGATCAGAGACATCTGGGTACGTATATATATGAGATCTTTTTTTTCTGAGTTGCGATTTTTGCAGGTTTTCCACCAATTAATTTGCAACATCCACAAGGAAATCTGTTGTGGAAAATCTGCAGTATTTATGCTACGTGTGAACCCGGATGTACTGTGCGAATAATACAAGAACACCAGGCATAGTATAATGCTATTAATAAAAAATTTTGGTCCATGACAAGCAACATGGTCGTACAGCCTTAATGTATTGGTATGAGTAAGATTATATGTAGATGAACTAAATGATTTGTAGACAAAACCTTACTGGAAAAAAAAACTAGAAAAAGAAACAAGTTTGTGTCCTCTTGTTCAGTTTGTCAGATAAGAGGATCGTAATATAAGGGTATGTTCACACGGCAGCGTCCGTAACGGCTGAAATTACGGGGCTGTTTTCAGCGTCCAACGGCTCCATTTACGTCTGAAGAAGTGACAGGCACTTCTTTGACGCGGGCATATTTTTTACGCCCCGCCTTTTGACAGCGGGGCGTAAAAAAAAATGCCCGTGTGCACAGAACATCGTAAGACCCATTCTAATGAATGGGCAGATGTTTGCCAACGCTATCAAGGCGCATTTTCGGACGTAAATCGAGACGTAAAACGACCGAATTACGTCCGTAAATAAGCTGTGTGAACATACCCTAAAAGTCCTGTACATTCATTTTTTACTTAACCTTCGGTTGGCCCCTATTACAAAACGGAGAATGTTTTTAGGTCCAAAATTCTGTGCTATTTTTTTTAATTTTTTATAATCTATCTTTATGGAGTTAGAGCTTTGTTTTTCAGACAGTAAGACTACATAAGAACTTATACATAACAAAAAATGTAAAGGCGGCGCTGTGGCATAAGCTCAACATGGGTGTCTCGTGTAGGCTACAGCGGGTGTCGGCTGTCTGAAGACAGCCGGGCTCCTGCTCTAATGGGCGGGATTGAAGTTATCCGTCCATTTAACCACTAAGCAGTGGCGTAGCTATAGGGGTCGCAACTGACGCAGTTGCGACTGGGCCACTAAGCATGGGGGGCCTACAGGGCCCCCGTTGCCACACAGCGCTGACCGCGCTGGTCCCGCTTCCAACTGTATCTGCATTCTCAGGACGCAGATACAGTTCAATTCAATGCTGAATCCTTGCTTCAGCATTTACTGCGCAGTGAGCGGCTTGGCGCAGGCAGGCGCGATGTAGTGATGTAATTGCGCCTGTCTGCGCCGAGTCACTCACAGCACAGTGCAGAGGAGAAGGATCTCCTCCACCCGTCGGGGGATAGCTAGGTAAATAATTATGTTATTATTTTTCTATTAGGCGCATATGGGGGCATCTGATACGGTGGCTGCTGAGGGAGCATTATACTGTATGGGACAGCTATGGGTGGCATTATACTGTATGTGGGGGCATTATAAAATATGGGAGAGCTATGGGGGGCATTATATTGTATGGGGGCATTATACAATATGGGAGAGCTATGGGGGGCATTATATTGTATGGGGGCATTATACTGTATGGGGCAGCTATGGGTGGCATTATACTGTATGTGGGGGCATTATACTATATGGGAGAGCTATGGGGGCATTATATTGTATGGGGGCATTCTACTGTATGGGGCAGCTGTGGGTGGCAATATACTGTGGGATCAGTTATGGTTGGCATTATACTATGGGGGGCATTTTACTGTGTGTGGGCAGCTGTAAAAAAAACGTCCTGTAAAAATGAAGTGCATGTCACTTCTTGAGACGTTTTTGGAGCCATTTTTCATTGGGTCAGTAGAAAAACAGCTCCAAAACCGTCCGTAAACAATACATCAAAAAAAGCTTGATGCATAAAAATCTGTTTTTTGCTAAGTGTGTGAACATACCCTTACGGAGCGTCTTTTTACGCGCCTTCTTTCCCATTGACTTCAATGAGCAGATGTTTGTAGGCGTTCAGTTACGCCTGAAAACACATGGTGTGAACATACCCTTAGTTCTCACCTTGATTTCACCATTTTCTCTCCATCTGAATATAAATTGGATCAGCATTTACATACCCCTTCTATGTCAATACGCCCATTTGTGCCCTCTTCAAAGGGATGTGGTTTATTAATTCCCACTCATTGACAATAACACTTTGGTAAGCAGAACCGTATCTCCGGCACATTCTTCAAGGTTGTATAATGCTCTCTTCAGGCATGTAAGATAATATCCCCTGCTGTGTAGAGCATGTGTTCAACCATGAATATTGATATTAGGAAGAGCCGCAATAGATCATGTTTAGCCAACGTGAATGTATTCACTGAGTTTTCTCAATCAGTTCTTGCTTGGCAGCTTTGGAAAAATCACTTAAAACGTGTTAATAGATTAGTGTTTGCAAATCAATAGCACTTGAGATCAATAAACAAGCTGGCGTTGTCCTCCGTGGGATATTAATTTCATGCGTTGTATCGAGGCCAAAATTATACCTAGCAATGCTTGTTAGCGACCTATTCAGAAATTACTTTAAAGGGACATAAAACTTAGTGATACTGTAAAAAAAAGTTTTCTTACCAAAGATAGTTAGAAAAATTATACTTTTGTTTATTTTTTCTATCTAATATATAGATAGATAGATAGATAGATAGATAGATAGATAGATAGATAGATAGATAGATAGATAGATAGATAGATAGATAGATAGATAGATAGATAGATAGATAGATATGAGATAGATAGATAGATATGAGATAGATAGATAGATTAGATAGATTAGATAGATAGATAGATAGATAGATAGATAGATAGATAGATAGATAGATAGATAGATAGATAGATAGATAGATAGATAGATAGATAGATAGATATAGATATGGATATATATATATCTTTAAGGCCGGTAAACATATTTACTTAGAACGCGCTCCTTCTTCCTGCAGTCCGGCTTGGCTTCCTGGGATGAGGTTTCATCCCATGTGACCATTGAAGCCAATCATAGGCTGCAGCGTCACATGGCCTGCAACGTCATCATAGGAGGCCAAACTACGCGCAGAGAAGACCGAGGGTGTAAGTATATACGGGTTTCTTCCATAGTGGAAATTTTCTTTGAAAAACACACCACAATGTGGGATTTTTTCGTATACGCTGCATGATTTTTACGCAACGTATGCAACCCGTGGGAACCCGGCCTTAGGGTAAGTTCACACTGAGTTTTTTTTACGCTGATTTTGATGCGGAAACCGCGTTGGAATGAGCGCCAAAGGACTGTCTAAATCGCCCCCCATTGATTTTAATTGGAGGCAGGGGTGTTTTTTTTCCAGGACAGCTTTTGGCCGCTCGCGGGGAAAAAAGAGTGTCATGTCCTTTCTTACTGAGGTTTCTGCCTCTGACCTCCCATTGAAATCAATGGGAGGCAGAAAAAACCTGCGGCGCTCATTTTTCACAGCGTTTTTTTCCTGCGGTCCTTTCCTTAGCTTCAATGGTGATGGAAAAACGCGGAAAAACAACAACTGTGTGTTGAGCCACGCAGAATATTAAAAATTATAAAGTCTGTCAAATATATGAGTCATGCCATTTTCGAGTAAGTCCTTATTTACACGAGCGTGTTAAACGTCCGTGTGACGGCCGTTGAAACAAGATTTCAATGGGAGGCGGAGGCGATTTTATCCCGCGAGCGGCAAAACGAAGCGACATGCCCTATCTCCGGGCGTTTACGTCTCTGACCTCCTATTGACATCAATGGGAGACAGAGAAAGCGTATTTCACTGCATTTTTTGGCCGCAGTGTTCAATGGCCTCAGGCGAAAAACGCCATGAAAATCAGCGTGCAGGCAGAGCAAAATCTGCCTCAAAATTACAAACGGAATTTTGAGGCAAATTTTCTGCTTGAAAAAAACTCAGTGTGAACCTACCCTTAGGCCCTGTTCACACTGAGTTTTTTTTCTAAAAAAAGAACCGCCTCCACCTCCCATTGAAATCAATAGGAGACATTTTCGGACGTTTTTTGGCGCATTTTCCGACGCGGTTTCCTCGTCAAAAAACTTGTCAAGAAACTCGTTGTGAACAGGGCCTAAGATTTAACTTTTATTGTATATATAATAAAATATAGTGGCATCCAAGTGCAATGCGATTACATAGAACTTGATTTAAAGCTTAGTGCAATGACTGTATGACTCTAGTTCACACAGTATCTGATGTATTTGCAACTAAAGGATAATAAATGCAGTAATATCGGTCAACCAAGACCCCGCAGTATTGAATTCTACTGAATAAATATAAATAAATCAAGTATTTTTATTTGCATTCTATTAAAGCACTGTTATATTGTGCTAACTGCTATTAATAAACCACAGTGATTATATGAGACCCCAACTCATCCCTTAGATATTAAATGAGTGAGGGTATACAATCGATAACATGTAGAAGTGAATGATAACAAAGACCTGGCTGCAATCCGAGCCCTAAAACTGATAATTGCTGGATAATCCCATTCCTTAGTTACAATATATACAATGTGCTGTGCAGGGGCGTAACTAGGAAAGACTGGGCCCCATAGCAAACTTTTGACTGGGGCCCCCCCCTCCCCTGGGTGTCACACAACCCCCCCCCCCCCCCGCTTGTAGATAGTGCCCTTTTTACAGCCCCCCCTGTAGATAACGCCATACAGCCCCCCTCTGTAGATAGCGCCATACTTCCCCCTGTAGAGAACGGCATACAGCCCCCCTGTAGATAACGCCATACAGCCCCCCCTGTAGGGAACGCCATACAGCCCCCCCTGTAGAGAACGCCATACAGCCCCCCCTGTAGGGAACGCCATACAGCTCCCCCCTATAGGGAACGCCATACAGCTCCCCCCCTATAGGGAACGCCATACAGCCACCCCCCCTGTAGGGAACGCCATACAGCGTCCCCCCTCCCAAAAAAAGGCGACATACAGTGTGTCCTACAAAAGACATGTATCCCCTCTCCACAGGATCTCCACAGGATAGGGGATACATGTGTGATCGCTGGCAGTGATAGGGAGAACGGGGGACTGAACGTCCCCTGAAGTTCTCCATGACTAACCTCTGACTTCTGGCGTCTGCGCAGCTCAATAACAATGAAAGGAGCGCTGGTCACACAAGCGCACAAGCACAACCGGCGCTCCATTCATTTCTACGGAGCTGCCGACACAGACCCCGGAAGTCCGAGGTTTGTGATGGAGAACTTCAGGGGACTTTCAGTCCCCCGTTCTCTTTATCAATGCCAGCGATCACACATGTATCCCCTGTCCTAACGACGTGATTTTTGCGACGTTTTTTCCGTAGACAATGCAGGTTTCTTTTTTTATCAATTTTATACACACCTTTTTTGCTATTTTAGAATTTTTATTCATAAAGTTTGAAAATAGTAAAAAAATAAGCTTTTTTACATTTCAGCTATTTTTTTTTTGGTAATAACATAGTTTTACCCTAAAATAGACCTTTTATTTGTGATCGTCATTGTCTACCGTAAATTTTTATATATTACATGTCTATATTAGGGTAATTGGGTCAGCGCTAGCGTTACAACAATGATTGGCGGGGGGAACGTTTTTTTTTGGGGTCGGTATTTTATGTGTATTTATTATTTACATTTTTTTTGCACTTTACTTTATTATTTTTTTATTACCATGGTCTGTCCCTCAAAGGTCAAAAAAGACCTTTGGGGAACTTTATATATTTTATTTCTTTCTTTTGCACCATGTTTTCCCACTGTAACTGGAGCTGCACAGCAGCCCCAGTTACAGGGGAAATCAGCCCTCTCATAGTGACGATTGTCACTAATAGGGCTGTGCTGGGTCTAGTAAGACCCAGCAACAGTCTGCCACTAACGGCACCCGGCGATCATGTGACCAGTCACATGATCACCGGGAGGAATAGAGACAGCAGCGCGGCCGCTGCCTCTATTCATATACACAGCGTTCATTGAGCGCTGTGTACAAGTGATCAGAGAAGACAGAAGCAGCGAAAGCTGCTTCTATCCTCTCCTCAGGGTCCCCGGCAGTCCCTGACAGCCGGAGACCCGACATTCAGCTGCCCGATCGCGCGGGCAGCAAGTTAAAGCCCGAGCCGCAGAAAGTCTATGGCTCGGGTTTTAAGGACCCTGACCGCTAGCCGTAAAAATACAGCCAGCGGTCGGGAACCAGTTAATGGCAGAGCGGGGAGATACCTCCCTGCTCTGCCGTAGTGTTCAGTGGCGTCCCGCTGTAGCAGCCACAGCGGCTGCTAGCGGAGCCTCCGGCCACGGTGGGGGCCCGTGCCGGCAGGCGACACGGGCCCCCTCATGCCGCGGGCCCCGTAGCAGCCGCTACTGCTGCTACGGCGGTAGTTACGCCACTGGTGCTGTGATTTGTAAAGAACTCAACGCGTTTCCCCCTACGCTTCAAGAGCGAGGGATCGTCAGGAGTATTGTGCGATGATAAGATGGTAGCAGTGAAAACCGCTATTGCGATATATTAGCAGGTGAGGAGTTAGAACTGCTGAGCATGAGTCCTGATGGCGGACCTGTGCTCCCAGATTCAGATAAGCAATGGCTCGCGGCGCCGAGAACTCCAGCTATATGGAGACTAGGCTCCACCCTTCATACCGCCCACATCATTACGTCATCCCGTCTCTTGATTGGACAGGAGAGTGGTGGGTGTTTATAACGTGTCATGAGGACGAGGGTGTGTCCGTTGTCATGGCAGCATGACGCTGCTAGGCTGGAAACAAAGATCCCAGCAAAACAATTGGCTTGATGTTGTACCAGGTATAAGAGACCGCCATGCTGTCCAAAATGTGCGCACATCTTACAGAGCCGTTATTTATTGCTGTTTTTGTTGTTTTCCTATTTGGAAGTACAATCCAAGATAGGAGAGAGCGGTTATCAAACGTAGAACTGCCCATAGTTCATCATTAACGTTGCCAAACCACAATAGATTGCAAGGCCTCGTTCACACGGAGCTTTCATTGCGTATTTCGCCGTGGAAACCTCGGCAAAAGATGTCCGAAATTGGCTTCCATTGGTTTCAATGGGAGGTGGAGGCATCCTTCTCTCGTGAGCGGTAAAAAATGCTCGTGGGAAGAAGAAGCGATAAACTCATTGAGTTTCTGATGTACCTTATGGCAAAAAACGCTTGCAGTTCTACTTTGCCTGTTAGGCTATGTTCACACGGAGTATTTTGCCGAGTTTTTTGACACGGAAACCGCGTCGCAAAACTCGGCAAAAACGGCCCTAAAATGCCTCCCATTGATTTCAATGGGAGGCGTCGGCGACTTTTTCCCGCGAGCAGTAAAACTGCCTCGCGGGAAAAAGAAGCGACATGCCCGATCTTCGGGCGTTTACGCCTCTGACCTCCCATTGACTTCAATGGGAGGCAGAGAAAGCGTATTTCGCAGTGTTTTATGCCTGCGGCGCTCAATGGACACGGGCGAAAAACGGCGCGAAAATCGCCGTGCAGGGAGAGGAAAATCTGCCTCAAACTTCCAAACGGAATTTTGAGGCACATATTCCTCCTGCAAAATACTCCGTGTGAACATAGCCTTAAAGGAATATGTAAAAAAAAAAAAAGTATAAAAAAAGGGGCAAAAATCACGGCCAAAAGAGCGCCAAAACTGCCTGTGGTGCAATAACAACGCAAAAAATATATAAAAAATAAAATAAAAACAATACATAAAAAAAACTAAAATAAAACAAATGTGTAAACAGGACCTAATACGTCTTAGGCTATGTTCACACAGAGTTTTTTTAACGAGTTTTTTTACGCGGAAACCGCGCCGCAAAACTCGTCAAAAACGGCCCTAAAATGCCTCCCATTAATTTCAATGGGAGGCGGGGGCGGTTTTCTCCCGCGAGCGGTGAAACCGCCTCGCGGGAAAAAGAAGCGGCATGCCCTATCTTCGTGCTTTTACGCCTCTGACCTCCCATTCACATCAATGGGAGGCAGAGAAAGCGTATTTCGCTGCGTTTTATGCCTGGGCGCTCAATGGCCGTGGGCGAAAAATGGCGCGAAAAACGCAGTGAAAATCAGCGTGCAGGGAGAGGAAAATCTGCCTCAAACTTCCAAATGGAATTTTGAGGTCGAGATTCCGCCTGCAAAAAACTCCGTGTGAACATACATGCTGCGTTTTTGCCGCGATTTCTGTCACTTTTTTTAGGCGTTTTTTTTTTTTACAAATCCCTCAACAGGCAAAGTAAAACCCGCAAGCGTTTTTTGCCATATGGTACGTCAGAAACTCAATGGGTATTTGGGGTGGAAACACCTTAAGATAGGGCATGTAGCTTCTTCAGCCCGCGAGCATTTTATACCGCTTGTGGGAGAAGGATGCCTCTAGCTCCCATTGAAATCAATGGGAGACAATTTCGGCCGTTTTTTGCCGTGGTTTTTGCTGAGGTTTCTGCGGCGAAATACGCAGCGAAAGCTCCGTGTGAACAGGGCCTTGCAATCTTTATTGTAGTTTGGCGATGTTAATGATGGACTATGGGCAGTTCTAAGTTTGATAACCGCTCTGTCCTATCTTGGATTGTACTTCCAAATAGGAAAACAAAAACAGCAATAAATAACAGCTCTGTAAGATGTGCGCACATTTTGGACAGTGTATATAGCGGTCTGTTAGGGTATGTGCACGCACAAAATAAAAAAACGTCTGAAAATACGGAGCTGTTTTCAGCGCCACTCATGATTTTCACTGCGTTTTTAACGGCCGTTTTTGGAGCTGTTTTTCTATAGAGTCTATGAAAAACGGCTCCAAAAACGGCTGAAGAAGTGACATGCACTTATTTTTCGCGGTTGTTTTTTTACGCGGCCGTTTTTCAAAACGGCCGCGTAAAAAACGCCCCGTCGGAACAGAACGCTCTTTTCCCATTTCAATCAATGGGCAGATGTTTGGAGGCGTTCTGCTTCCAATTTTTCACACCCTCGTCCTCATGACACGTTATCCACACCCACCACTCTCCTGTCCAATCAAAAGACGGCATGATGTAATGATGTGGGCGGTATGAAGGGTGGAGCCTAGTCTCCTTATAGCTGGTGTTCTCGGCGCCGCGAGCCATTGCTTATCTGAATCTGGGAGCACAGGTCCGCCATCAGGACTCATGCTCAGCAGTTCTAACTCCTCACCTGCTAATATATCGCAATAGCAGTTTTCACTGCTACGATCTTATCATTGCACAATACTCCTGACGATCCCTCGCTCTTGAAGCGTAGGGGGAAACGCGTTGAGTTCTTTACAAATCGCAGCACATTTTATATATTATAACTAAGGAATGGGATTATCCAGCAATTAGCAGTTTTAGGGCTCGGATTGCAGCCAGGTCTTCGTTATCATTCACTTCTACTTGTTATCGATTGTATACCCTCACTCATTTAATATCTAAGGGATGAGTTGGGGTCTCATATAATCACTGTGGTTTATTAATAGCAGTTAGCACAATGAGTTTTACTGAATTCATTCAGTAGAATTCAATACAGCGGAGTCTTGATCGACCAATATTACTGCATTTATTATCCATTAGTTGCAAATACATCAGATACTGTGTAAACTAGAGTCATACATTGCACTGAGCTTTAAATCAAGTTATATGTAATCGCATTGCACTTGGATGCCACTATATTTTATTATAAATACAATAAAAGTTAAATCTTCATTTTCTATAATATTTCCAGTAAATCGCTGTTAGTATTGCAAGTATTTTTGTCCTTTTGGATCTGCTCCTAGCATTGTGGAATGCTGGAAGCGCCCGCAGGCTGGTATTATTAGACTTAGAAAGGCCAGAAACCTTGGCTTTTCCCACCCTGGTAACGATAGCCTGCTGCTGCTATTTTGTATCTGGCTGGTTATGAAAAATTGGGGACCCCAACATCATTTTTTTTTTAAATAATGTTGTGTGGCCCCCCCCCCCCATTTTTTTTATAACCAGCCAGATACAACACAGCTACCAGGGTGGGAAGGGCCACTGTTTTTGGGCTTTCCCAGCCTAATATTAACAGGCTGCTGCCACCCGATTGCCCGACCATCGCTACACATGGTCGGGTACTGAATCGTACCCGGCTCTTCCCGGTACCCCTGGTGTCGATGGCTACCGGGGTAATGATGGGGTTAGTGTTAGCCTCTGCACACTTAGTAATAAACGCTGTCAATCAGCCAGCGGCCATTACTAAGGCGGTAGTAATAAAGTTTAAAAAACACCACAAAGATACAGAAAAAATATTTTATTGAAATAAAAAAAACACACAACCCTCTTTAAACATTTTATTGAAAGTAAAAAAGGACGTCATAGAAGTAGTCCTCGAATCCGACGTAGTCCAACCACCAAACCTGTAAAAAAAACACAAACACAAAGAAAAAACATTAGTGACACGTGTAATCACCACATAGGCTTAGATACGGGGACCAGCAGACAGGATCAAACATGTGGGATCCTGTCTGATGGGCCCTGTATCTAAGCGTACCACATAGTAGGCTTAGATACAGGGCTCCAGCAGATAGTAATCTTATACAGTATAAGATTACTGTGTGCTGGGGCCTTGTATCTAAGCCTACCATGTTGCTTGTTGCAAACTTAGAGGAACAGAATTCTTGAACTGAGAGACCTCGTCTAAGCCGAGATGTCACTTTTCAACGTTGCATGTCCCGAAGGTTGGGAGAACAACAACGGCCAGGAATGAAAGCAAGAGATGCGCGGAGGCGAACCTCTGCACGGACGGATCGTCTGTTTGGAAGAATGGCGCGTAGTGATCCATTCTGTGCTGCAAGTGAAATTGGACATCGCACCCCAAGCCTAGGGTGGCAACCAGTGTCATCACAAACTATCAGAAGGTGTTTGCATGACATTGGGCTACGAACCGGACGTCCAGCTGTAGGTGTTCCATTGACCACACGCCACCGCTCTCAAAGGTTATCATGGTGCACAGCAAGACGGCAATGGAGGCTGGAATGGAGGTCTATCCTCTTCAGTGATGAGTCTCGGATGCAATGACACAATAACTGGAGATTGGTCTGGAGACCAGATCGGCAATGCCATAAATAGACCTTCACAAGGGAACGTCACACTGGTCCTATTCCCGGGATTACGGTGTGGGGTGGTATAATGTACGGTAGCTGGAACCCTCTAGTCTTCATTTCAGGTACACTGACAGCTCAGCGTTAAATTGATTTGGTTGTGGAACCAGTGATATGGACATTTCTCCAAAGTGTCCCAGAAGCCGGTTATCAACAGGATAAAGCCAGGCCGCATGTTGCTCGTGCTACTGTTAACAGCCTGCATGGCCTAATCATGCTACCATGGCCTGCAGTGTCTCCGGACTTGTCTCCCATCGAGCATATCTGGGAAGTCATTGGTCGGCAACTGCAAAGGGAGCTGCCATCAGCTAATATTGATGACTTGCATGCCCATGTGCATTCGGAGTGGCATAACATTCCTCAGACAATCATTGATAACTTCATTGATAGCATGCCAAGGCATGTAAGTGCATGTATTTCTGCGCGTGCCGCCCATACTGAATAAATCAAGACGTTTGGAATATTTTGTTTCACTTTTTGTACCATTTGCATATCTTTTACATGTCTATCAATCCTGTGATTTCCACAATCCCAAAATGTTTCTAACTGATGTTTAGTCGCAGAAAGTTCTGCAAAAAATCATGTGAATATATACCAGTTCTAAAAATTGTTAGGGGAGCCGACAGTTCAACCTCCACTGATCGGGAAATGATAGCATGTCCTAGTAATAAGTTGTAACTTCTCCTGGTGGGAAAAAGCTTCTATGTTGAGGAGAACTTCAAGTATCATCGGATATTTAAGGAAATTGTAGCATAGTGCTTTCATTATGGAGATCACGTACTGAATTGCCCATGAAATTTTTGAGACAATAATGCCAGTCACACCTATGGCATCAAAATGGTAATATTAAGGTTTAACTTCCTACACTAATCCCCATAAAATATTGCCTGGAAACTTGTTAAGTATTTGTTTATGATAACTTAGAAGCGAAGACCGTCATCCGTAATCACGCCTGAACAATGTAATGCACTCTGGAAAGCACTTCATCATCACGTTATTGATTGATGCTCTCATTTTGCTGGAAGAGTGGGAGTTCTGTATGTGTTTGCAAAGAGAAATATCTACACATTCTATTTGCTCCCCGCCAACTTTCCAGATTGCTCAGTAAGTTGTTTTAACAGACAAAAAACAATTATAGAGCAATAGCTCAAGTCATTTTCTTGTAGGTTCAAAATACCCATAATTTGGAAAGTAATCCCGGTAACCACTATTTGGATAGCACAAACAATAGTATATTTCAAGTGCACTGCTATGTAACCACTCTATATACATGTGATGCAGACTATAGTGCTCCTGGGTTTGAAGTTGTAAAAATACATAAATCACAGTTTTATGATCAGTAGGTGGCGCTGCTGCACCGAAACTTAATCAAGTGAAGATGGAAAGCGGACATGTCTAAGGATAAAGCTTAATAAATCTTTAATAAGATCCATTTCCAGAGGTCCACAGAGATTACAATCACAGATGCAGTAGTATTTCTATTTTTTTTATAAAGATCATGACATGTTATACCGATGGCGGTCTTTGAGCTGAGACTTAAGGGTCAACCGTATTCAAATCTATAGGTGTCCTCTATCTCTTGTGATCTCCAAACTAAAATCAGAAGAGACAGGGTGTTACAGTAGTATATAAAACAGACACCCGCTGACATTTAGAGAAAGCAAATACAAAAACTTTTTTTTTTTCTTTAAATACGACAAATGTAAGGAATTCCCCAGGTGTAAGCTTATACCAATATCAGACATTTGCAAGATATAAAAAAACGTAATGTACCGTTCCATACTATATGTTAAGTTTTTAAAGTATATGTCCCCTTTGAATGCTAGCCTCAGATGCCCTCCAGAGTAGAGTTGCCCACCTAAATTTCACAGAGATGCCCCAATACAGTGTTAATGATGGGCCAGCTACAAAGATGTCTCCATAATGTGCCATAAATGCCCCCAGTTCAGCCACATTTATACTCCTGTGTGTATGGCATGTGTCACGATCTGTGGGTATGTGGACCCACTAGGCCACACCGCCGTAGCGGGGTAGCAGCTGGCCAAACAAAAGCGTACCAAGTAAATACAAAGTCCAGCACAAAGGTACCTGTAATAGTCCAGACAGTAGCAACGGCACAGATGGCACCTTGGCGGCAGGTGATGCAAAACTTGGCAGATGACACCAGACGTGGTGTAAGTCAGCAGGCGTGGTAGACGGCACAAACGACTCCAGCACTAGAGATGGCACAGGAACAAACACAGCACGGGATACAGGTAGCAGGGCACGGGAACACAGGGAACAGGATACTACTAAGGGACCATTTGCAAGACTAACAGAGGAATACAAACAATGCTCAGGCAATGAGCAAAAGGGCAAGGCCCTACTTAAGTCCATAGTGATTATGGGCTAATTAGTGATGTTTAACATGTGCGCGCACTGGCCATTTGAGGACAGGCACTAGCCTGTGCGCGCCCCCTACGGGACACAGCAGAGTGGAGCGGGGAGGAGATGCGGAGCAGCGCTCACAAGTCCATGGCTGCGGCCGTCGGGGCATGAGTAGTCCTGACCGTCCGCGGCTGTGGATGTTACAGCATGCATTTAAAAGACCAGGGCAATGAAGAATATGCGAAGACATTCTTTCTCACAGAATATGAGACTATTCTACCAAATTTAGAAATAAGAAAATGCTGTAAAATAATGTCCCCAGCAATTTTTTTGTTACTGATATTATGTCATTGTTTTGCCTCTGAAAAAGCAAAAATTTGATATAGAATGCGGATTATTACAAGAGAATAAAGTCTGGCTGGCAGTTTCATATAAGTGAATGTGCAGTCATTCTCAGTCTTTAGAGATGTAGACACTGATCATTTTTAATACACGGAGCCTAAAAAACTGCATCTCCATATTACAGTCAAGTGAGACTTTTACATTTCGGCATTTGAAAACTTCAACCCATATCGCATCCATTGTACCCGCAGGCACCAGTCAGCGGCATCGAGAATGACAACTAGGTAATTAACATGGAGCACAGAGTAATACATAACAGCCAGCTATGACAAGTTTTGTCACAGCTAGACTAACCAGTATTAAAAGTTTCTCAAGTCATGAAAAATATATTATACATATAAATTATGCAGAAAGGAGCATATGAGGGAAAATAATTAAATGCAGAAATCTATTTCCAGGGGATTTTTTTATTTTTGCGTTCATTAAAATATGACAAATAAATATAGCGATAGAGATTTACTTGGCCCAGACTGCTATGTTAGCAGATAATCTCCACAAAATACCATACATCAAACTTCCGGAGAATCTGATTTATTGAACTTAGTCTAGTCTAGTGTCTGATGTGCGGAAACTAAACTAAACATGGATCCCATTGATAAAAGTTCATTGAAAACTATATCGGTTGTCCCATCTGTTCTATTGAAATCATTGTGATGAGGAAAGCAATAGATAAAAACGATGAGTTTGATAACAGATTTTGCCATTCTTTATGTCCATCAATTGTCCTATTGATCTGAATGTAGGAAAAAAATGTTTGTGGCTTTACTGACTTAAACGCTGATATTGGACTATTGGTTGTTTTTCAACATTGAAGTCAATAAGACAATATATGGAAAAACATACAATCTCAGTACCTGCCAGGACAAATGAGAAGCGATTCCGTATGGACTTAAGAAGGAGAAAGCAGTACAGGAATGAAGCTGTGCTGATACATGAGAACTGTAACATCCGTGGTCGCTGACCACAAACTCCTTCCATCCAGTCGACGCCCTTCTCTCAAGAGATGTTTGCACATACGGCCGTCCTGCTCCACAGTGGTCACCAGGGTGTGCTCACGAGCTCAGTCCAGACTTGAGAAGCCTGAGCGCAAGCATATTTGTGCTTGAGCTAATTGGTCCAGAGTACGCTGGCCTATAAGAAGGTCCCAGCCCCATCCTCCCACGCCTGAGCTTTGTTGTTGTATTCCTAGTCTGTCTATGCAAATGGTCCCCTAGTGTTTCCCGCTCCCAGTGTTTCCTGTTCCTGTTCCTGTAACCTGTATCCTGATCTAGTGCCGTGCCTAGCGGCAGCCATGCTGTGCTGTATACCACGCCTGTGCTGCTTCTCCACGCCTGACGTCTACCTGCTGCCTAGTTCCTGCCAAGCCTGCCTTGCTACTGTCTGAGCTGCCACAGGTACCCTAGATAAACTATAGACTCTGACCTGCGCCCTGTTGGCCAGCTGCATTACCGCCAAGGCGGTACGGCCCAGTGGGTCCACGATCCCTACGTGACAAGAGATAGTGAAGGTAGCAGCATCTTGAACACACAAAACGTACATTCTGCATGTATTACTGGGAGGGACAAGCCCGCATGAGAAAAGTCTATATCTAGGAGCAGGTTGTAAACTAAATATTAGGGGCTCTGAAAATGACTGAAGGAATGGAAATTGCAGCCTGAAACTTAGTGCAAATTTTTAACTCCAGGTAACCATGAACATATGTAAAAATAATTTTCTTCATATCCTATCAGACTTATTTAAATAAGAACATTAGTATGATGCACTAACATAGTTATGTAAGTGGGTACAATTAAACAACCCTACAAAGTGACGAAACGGATGACTAAAAAGTGATCACTTCTGATCGAAACGGATGACTAAAAAGTGATCACTTCTGATTCTGTAGCATCACATGGTGCATAACATTAATTTATCACATGAGTTCTTGCCTTGTCTAGGCCCAATATCAAAGGAAACCAGTGAATCTATCTGTATGCACTTTTTTTGTGGGAGGAAACCTACGTACCCAAAGGAAACCCATGCGAACAGATGCATTTAAAACATACAAAATCCATGGAGGTGTTTCCGATGGTCAGATTTGAAGCTGTGACACTAGTGCTGAACGGTGATAGAGCTAACCACCAAGCAACTGGTGGTAACCTCAGGGAAGTCTGCGGCCTGCAGTGATGGATGTGTAAAGGCTACTCAATAACCATCCATGAAGGAAGTGGAGTTTACATTCCTAAAGCACTGAGCCTATCAGACTCATGCACATTATATCACAGGGTTTTTTTTTAGCTGAAAAGTGCATCTAGTAGTCCGCGATGTATTAATTGTTGAAATAATACCCTTTGAAAGAGGTCATAGAACGATATTTGGAGAAGGCTATCAAATTTGCTTACTCTGTTATGATGAGCTGCTCCGCTCTAAAACTAGCAGAAGTAATCTCCTCTACCTCTATCTTCAGACAGGGGTCCTCATCATCCGCTTGGGGTTCCATAAGGTTCTTCAACTACCATAACTTATGTAATTGTCCAATGCTCAACACTGGAGAGAAGAGTATAATAATGTCATTTTTTTTAGTAATTGAGATTAGATGCTCATAATTCGGGGATTTTGAAGATGGGTCTTGGGTTAGACTGGCTGGAACAGCTTTGCGTGTAGAGAACACAGCTAGTCATGGAGAATATAAATTCAGCTGATCCTTACGTGTATACGGAGAAAACATTTTTTTCCACACAATTTTTTTTTTTTTTAAACTATCAATCAATGCAAAAATATGGCTTGTTAAGAAGGCAGGTTTTGGCACCAAATCGTGGAAATTGCAGCACCTTTACCGAAAAGGCAAAAAGTCACAAAAAGTTTTACAAAGGCCATGTACATATCAGAATTGTGCTGACTAGGTACGTATATGACTATAACAGTACTCACCTTGCCCCGACACAACACCGTTCAAGCCCAAATGCAAGACTTACGCAAAAAACATTCGGGGACCCAGAAGACGCTGCTTATTGACACCTTCCCTTTGTACCTTGCTCAGTTCTACAAGCCCCATAGTATTAGATTCTTGGGATTTTTTGCTATTCTCACACGGATTCCCTGTTACTGACTCAACCATGACCTTCCAATCTCTACATTTTCTTAGAACTCTGGGTAGTTCCTCTGTTATTGCTCTTGGAAATGTATGAATAAATAGGATGTTAACATTGTCCGGTTGTCAATATATTTATACTTTTCCAGGAGGAATATTAGAGGAATGGTACAACACAGAGATCCAGGACCAAAGTGCTCAAATATGTAATTATTTTTTTTTACCTTTACATTCAAGACATTTAGAGCAAGACTGAAATTGATATGCTGGCAGCTACTTGCAATCACTTTAACCACAATACTATATTATTACTGATGTCAGGAAGGATTTTATTTTCGTAGAAAAAAGTAAATAGCACAAGCTTAACAAGGCTTTTTGTCGGAAGACTTCTAAATCAATGAATTCTAGATCAATAAATCAACAAACATTTTAAATCTGATGTGAACATGTCTTTATTTCACTTAAAGGGGACCTGCGAGTAGGTTTGGAGCCTCTAAACCACCAGCATGCCGATATGCAACTGGGGTTTAGTGTTCCAAGGATGCCCACGTCAAATACCCATGTCAATTTTTATTTACCAAGATAAGCCCGGTAGCGTCATTGGGTGCATGCGCATTGTGCACATGAAGCAGAGGACAGTGAAGTGATGTGTACTGTCCTTGGTTTTGTGCGCACATGCTCCCGATACCATCCAACTCCTTACTAGGACTCCACACAGTAAGTAGTAATTACCTTCACACGTAGCATAAGTACTGCAGATTTTCCATAACGTATTTCATTGTGGAAAATCCGCAGCGTAATACAGTAGCAGCAGAGTGGATGAGATGTGAACAATCTCACCCACATGCTCCGTAAAACATACGCTAAAAAATGTTCATAGATTCACCTGTGTGCGGTTTTTCAAGCACTACTCTTGTGTTGCGGGTATCTCCCATTGAACTCAAGCATGCAATTTTGCCACAAAAATCGCAACTACAAAAAAAAGGAAAAAGATTATACTCACCCAGAATTCTCTGCTTCTGCGTCCAGCACCGGCCTTCAGGGGTGAGGTTTCATCCCATGTGACTGCTTCAGCCAATCACAGGCTACAGCGGTCACATGAGATGGAACGTCATCCCAGGAGGCCGGGCTGCAGGACGTCAGAGGGACGCATCTCCATGGCTACGGGTAAGTATGATTTTTTTTTTTTACCTGCTATTTTACGCAGCAGACATTCCGTCCAAAAAACTGCACCACAATTTGGTACTGTTTTTCGGAAAGAATATCCTGCGGAATCCTGGGTGGATTTGTTGTTTGCTTATATGCAGCGTATCCGCCCTGTGTGAACATACCCTTCTAAATAATCCTGAAATGTCTGATTTTGATGTAGGCAGATTTACAACACCAAACCTCAGCTGCATTATGGCATGCTGGTGGCTTAGTAGCTCCAAACCTACTGGCAAGTTCATTTAAAAGGGCACAAATCTAAAGTACTTATATATAAACTAGTATGAATAACATATAAGGAGCTTCCCTCTTCCCATAGTGCCTCCTGGTGCTATCTCTTCCCAAGGTAAGCGATACCGGTCATCCTCATGATGTAAAATGAACCATTATTCATCATACCAGGCCACCTTCATCCATTGCTCCATGGTCCAGTTCTGATGCTCATGTTCCCATTGTTGGCACATATGATGGTGGACACTGACTGGTACCCAGCCACAAACAAACCAAGTCATGATGCATTGAGTGCCCTGATACTTTTTTATCATAGCCAACGGTAACATTTTCAGAAATTTGTTCTACAGTAGCTCTTCTGTGGAATCGGAGCAGACGGGCTAGTCTTCGCTTCCCATGCGCATCAATGAGCCTTGGGCATCCATGACCCTGTTAAAGGTTCACCACTTGTTCCTCCTTGGACCACTTTTAGTAGATATTAACCATTCCATCTCTGGATAAACCCACCAGACCTGCTGTTTTCGACATGCTCTTACCCAGTTGTCTAGCCATCATAATTTGGCTCATATCAAAGTCGTTCAGATCCTTGCGCTTGATCATTTTTAATGCTTTCAATACATAAATTTAAAGAGCTCACTTGTCACTTGCTGCCTAATATATCCCACCCCTTGTCAGGTGCATTTTAGCAAGATTATCAATGCTATTCACTTCACCTGTCAGTGGTTTTATTGTTATTACTCAACGGTGTACACATTGTATATTATTTATATTCAGTAATTCAGTAGATACATACGATGTGCCTGAACAGAAGTATAGTTTAGGAACCCTAGGTCTTTGGTCCTTTGTAGTTTTATAATATATAATTAATTGGGAATCGCCATCTGAGTTATTGCACTCTAGTGATTGCCTTTGCAGAATGCATTTGATTTCGATTTTATTTGCATTGGTGGAAAAGGAAGGTTAAACCTAAATTATTTTGAGTCTTCGCCCTCAGTTAATGTATGTAACCAAGCCTTGATGATATTGATCGCCAGTTCTGCTTACACACTTCATTGAATCACATTTTGCTCAACAGTTATTTTAGAGATGGTAGATAGATGGCCAAATACAACTCTATGGCCTAACTTTATTGCATTTGAGGTAATGTTGGCCATTATCTTTTCTTGCAGCCTTGGCGAGAAGTTCAGTGTGGGAATGTACTGTATTTTAGAAAGTCCTCAGGGAAGTAAACCTTAAATTTTCAGGATCTGCTGTGTTTCTCGGACCTACAATATTTCTCATCCATTGTGTTTTTGTAGGGGAAAAAAAATCAGCTGTAGGGTACACCCATGTATCGTAACAATAAGTTTTACTTGAATACCTTCATTATGGAAATCTCACACTGTCCTCTACTAGACTGCAGTTAAAGGGGTTGTCTTAGTATGAAATGGTATTGCAATAAAGTTTTGCATTAAAAATTACCTTGTTTTGTAATTTACCTTATGTTACAAAAATGCTCTATTTGTGAGATATTCCCTTTACTTCATTATAATAGCGCCCTCTGGTGTTCAATCTGTCTAGTAATGTTCCGGCTACTAAGATGAATGAAGGAGGACGGACATGTTCAGTTCCACTCTCCAGCTGCCACTAGCCAATAGAAAATGCCTTCTCTGCTTGTCGGTACAGAAGAAGAGAAGTAGCTTTTATTCAGAAACGCAGCGTGGGAATGGAGACTCACACAGTAAGAAACACACAGGAGAGCCAGCAGTTTGCTTATATGAAGAGAGAGCCTGCATACAGCACTGCTTAGATACAGCGTTGATCTCTCCTCTCTCCTTCTCATCCTCTCGCTGTATGTAAGCTGTGGGCTCTCCCTCTTCAGTTACACAGGGCTGGGCTCTCCCTCTAAAAAGACATGTAATGGGGGCATTTGTAAAGCTTCTCTTAGAAAAGAAGCAGAGGCAGTAAAACAGAACGTATACAAGCTACGACAGGGAGGGGCAGGGGCTGCAGCAGAAAGGACACACCCCCTGAACTGCCAACCTGAAGAAAATATAGCGTTGCATTTGGAATAATAATTGGGGAGATCTCTGGATCCATGTAAGATACAGAGCTGGTTCTAGCTTTGTTAGAAAGAGATTGTCATGCACTATATCATGTATTATTTTCTTTCTTTTTTTTTCTTTAAATCTAGGACAACCCCTTTAAACTTTGCGCTGGCCATGGCGTCATTAGGCTGGGTTCACACGACCTATTTTCAGACGTAAACGAGGCGTATTATGCCTTGTTTTACGTCTGAAAATAGGGCTACAATACATTGGCAAACATCTGCCCATTCATTTGAATGGGTTTGCCGACGTACTGTGCCGACGAACCTGTAATCTACTCGTCGTCGTTTGACAGCTGTCAAACGACGACGCGTAAAAATACAGCCTCGGCAAAAGAAGTGCAGGGCACTTCTTTGGACGTTTTTGGAGCCGTTTTCTCATAGACCCCAATTAAAACAGCTCCAAAAACGGACGTAAAAAACGCAGCGAAAAACGCAGTGAAAAACGTGAGTTGCTCAAAAAACGTCTGAAAATCAGCTGCTGTTTTCCCTTGAAAACAGCTCCGTATTTTCAGACGTTTTTGGTCACTACGTGTGCACATACCCTTACAACTAAACAGCACTGGCATGAACCACCTGGCAGTTAACAAACATGCAGTTGACATTTGTAGTGTTTCTATGCTGACTGCCAAGTGACTGATGTCAGTGGTACTCAGTTGTCATGATGTCATGGTCGATATAGACTTTAGCTCTGACCTGTTATAGAGCTGTAGGTAATCTCTGTATTGGCGGCATATTTTATGAAAATTAAATATCGTGAATATGAACTCCCATTGTAATCAGTAACAATCATAATAAAATAAAAGGGTCCTCAGGCTCCTCTCGTTAGATAATTACATGTTATATAATACAATATTTATGAATCTCTATTATGTATTGGAGTTCTTAATAGAATACTACAATACAACACAATACAATACAGTGTGAGGGCTTATTTTTTTCAGGACGAGTCATATTTTTTAATAGATCCATTTTGGGGTACATATAAATCATTGAGGGACTTTTATGTGTTTTTTTTGGAGGAGGAATGGAAAAAACAACTGTCATTATTTTTTTTGCATTTAACAAGCTGCATAAATAACATGTTACCTTTTTTCAATAGTCAGTACCATTATTTTTTATGTTTTACTACTTTTGCACAGTAATAGTATATTACATGGAAAAAAAATTGCTTTCATGTCGCCACATTTTTAGAGCCATAACTTTTTTTTTTCCCGTCCATGTTGCCGTAAATGCGCTGTTTTTTACTGGACAAGTCGTATTTTTTAATTGAACCATTTTGGGGCATATGTGGTGCTGTTTGAGTGAGACATGGTCAGGGGCAGAGCAGAAGGTCATCACATGGAAAGCAGCTCAAGGGTCAAGGCAGGTAGGAGTATCCAGGGATCAGAATCACTAGTACTACAAGTACTATGGGTGCTATTGAAAGGGCTAGGCAGGAGCGCAGTCAGAAAACATGGTCAGGAACATGAGTGTTTAATAGAAATCCGACGTACTGGGAACAGAAGGCCGGGAAGGTAGAACCTTGATCACCAGGCAATGGATGAACGTAGCGGCTGGTTTTTAATACAAGGACTTGATAAACTCATCAGAAAAAGCTAGGAGAAACATCAGGTTGCCCAAAACAGGGCAGAGCACCAGGACAGATGTCTGAGAAACAAATCATTGTTTAGCCGCGGCAGTAGAGCCGCGGCGGAAACGGGGCACGGGAGGAAGAAACATCCGGCCGTCTAGCATCCACGCGCAACCGCCGGACGGCGCTGCAACCACTCTCAGAGGTACGTCGCTGGAACATGACAAAGTGCGTTATACAGAGAATACAGTGTATCTCTTTTAAGGAAGGGGGATTTTGGTAACCATATTATGGTCTCAAATCCTATCCCAGCCCAACTAACTTGCAGCAACGTAGGTCCCTATGATGCTGCTTGTTCAGGTCATCAGACTGATGGTGAGGCAGTGATTTGTCGTAATGCGGGCACAGAAATGTGCTAGTGTTACACTCTTGTGAAAATGGCATATAGTAAAATAGTGAATGACCTGGACTTTTGCATTAAAGACTAATAAAATGTGGTCTGATTGTATCCAAGTCAAAATTACAGACAAACAAAATCTAACTAAACCAATAACACACAAATAGTTGTACTGTTCATCTCTTTTATTCAGCACATTGGGTAAACATATACAGTGTATGGATGTAGCCATCTTTAACTTGATTCTGATAACTGTAGGTGTGACTCCAGCTGTATACGTCTGACGGAAAGCTGTGACATATACCACAGTATAGGCATACAGTGGGATACATTGCATGTAAGCTCCCAATGTTAAAAAAAAAACGGGATATTGTGCAGTATTCTTTCAATGAGAGGCCCCAATGTACAGTCACTAAAGCAGGAGCTTCCTGCAGTAAATCAAAGCCAATATGTTCAAAAGGAAGGGCTCTGCTGGAGACAGGAGGCGGAAGAGAAAACTGCTTGCGACACTAAAGATTAAGGTCTCTTCATGAATGATAGCTGTATCTCCACTGCCATCTAAAGAATAAAACGGTGATGAAACGATTGTCAGCCCTACACACCGCCTGTGATAAGCAGAATACGTTGGGGGCATGACTAATAAAGCTACCTGCAGAGATACATCATATAGGAAACACTGCAGGAGTATCTTCACAGTGTGGACTGTACTGCTAACCCTTGGCATCCTACATAGGATTACACAGCACAGTGAATAGAACAGGCATTAGAGGCACTGTTACATGAAGTTGTTACATAAAGTGGTATTTTCGGAGAACAGGCGTTAGGGGTAGAAGCCAGCAGTGACATGGTTACATGAAGTTACAACGTCATGTAACCATTTTACTGCTGGCTTCTACTCCTAATACCTGCTCGTCGACAATACAACTTCATGTAACTATGTCACTGCTGGCTACTACTCCTAAAGACTCATTCAGATGAGCGTGTATCTCTCCTGTGTGATGGCCGTTAAAACGGGCATCACACGGACTCATGTATTTCAATGGGGCCGTTCACGCGACCGTTGTTTCAACAGAGCGTATGAAGGGTCCGTGAAAAAATAGGACATGTCACGCATCCCTCCATAGACTAGTGACAACGCGTCACGCACGGGTTAACCTCGGATGTGAAAAACGGCAGTTTTTCTTGTTTGAGGTTAGCTACGCTCGTCTGAATGCAGCCTAATACCTGTACTGCTCACTGTGCTGTGTAGTCCTGTAAAGATAATATCGGTGAAGGCTTGTGTGGGAAGTTGTTATCAACGAGGGAGAGTTTAGAGTGACAAACGGGTAAAGAAAGGAAAAAATCTGCTTTGGATTCTGAGCTGCAGAGTGATGGGCATAAAATAGTCTTGGGTTAGGCTGAATCCATTGCAGTCGTAGAAACGAAAACATTATGTTGGTGGCAACTGCTGAGGGGCTCCTGTGTGCTCGGTGCCCTGGACCAGAGAAGCTTCAGTTCAGTCGTTGGAGTTTCCCCAGGGATGTATATATTTGATGAAGGCATGCGATGGATGCCATAAAGTTGCACCCATAGGCTCCTATGTTACAAAAAATGGATACAAAAAGTGACACTATTTTTGGTTTCCGTCTGACCATGGGGCCCTATGGACACGTTTAGCGTGTACGATGGGAGCTTTCCCGATGTTCATGCTAAACATACATCACTAATGTGATGTGAACAGGGCCTTCTGATGAAAGGTTAGTGTGAACTATGCTTCGAGGCGAACAACTTTCAGAAGACCTCAGAAAACGTGTTATAGAGATGCATGAAGCTGGAGCAGGCTACAAAAGCATTGCTAAATACCTGGGTGTACATAAATTCACGGTTAGACAAACTGTCTACATATAGAGAAAATGTAGGACTGTTGCCACTCTTCCTAGGAGTGGGTGTCCAGTTGATATGACTCCCAGAGCACAATGAGCAATCCTGAAAGAGGTGAGAAAGAACCAAAGAGTAACAGCAAAAGACCTACTGAAGACTCCACAAACTTTAATGATGCTCTTGGAAGCACACCGCGAAGGATGCCACTGCTGTCCAAAAAAAAACATTGTGGACCACCTGGATGTTACACAATTCTTTAGGTAAAATGTTTTATGTACAGATGAGAAAAAAAGTCTCACAAATGCACAACATTACGTATGGAGAAAAAAGAACATTGCACAACACCAAAAGCTCATCCCGACTATGAAGGATGGTGGAGGGGGCATCATGGTTTGGTATTGCTTTGCTGCTTCAGTGGCTGGACGCCTTGCGATCATTGAAGCACCAATAAGTTCAAAGCTATATCAAAACATTTTACAGCAGTCCATGACCTTAAGGTGAAGAGACGTTAAGACGCAACAAGAAAATGACCCAAAGCACACAAGTAAATCAACTAAAGAATGGTTGAAAAAGAAGATGTATGCTTTGGAATGGCCAAGTGAGAGTCTTGACCTTAACTCTATCGAGATGCAGTCTAATGACCTGAAGAGGGCTGTGCACGCAAGGCATACCATAAATATTAATGAACTGAGACACATTTGTAGAGAGGTCTAGTCAAAACTTCCTCCTCAACTTTGTGCACATTTTTTTTGCAGCTAGACCAAACGTTTGGCGGAGATGATTGCTGCTAAAGGGGGAACTGCAGGTTATTAAATGATTTACTTTTTTCTTTGCACTGTGGAAGCTTACTCAATGGGCTCAATAAAAGACGTGAACAGTACAACCGTGTGTTATTAGTTTAGTTAGATTGTGTTTGTCTAAAATTGTGACTTCGATAACAATCAGAGGACATTTTGTAAGTATCCACTGCAGTAATACACAGTAGCTCTGCTATATCTACAGCATGTGATGGTATTAAATAATAGCCTCTCAGTACACCATTTCCTCTTGAGTTACACAATAACACAGTAAGGTTGAATATTCAATTATTTACCTTCCTCTAGGCTCAGTCAGTCTTTTTATTAATCATTTTGCTGCCTGGCTCCCACGCTTCTTTCTTTAGCCTCTCATCATGGGTGACTTCAACCCCATTGACGATAAACTTTCCCTGTCAGCTTCTCAGCTCCTTTCCCTTACTTGCTCTTTAGAACTTTCTCAGTTCACTAACACATGAAGACATAAACTTGCTCGATCTGATATTCACCTGACTATTTCTCTGTCTCTGATTTCTACACATTACCTTTCCCGCTCCTGGATCCCAATCTCCTTTCCTTTACTATCCTATCAACTTTGGCTTCTTCCCTAAAAACGACCATCTTTCAAACACCCTAAGACCTGTAGTCTCTCCTATCTATTGCATCTTGTGCCCGTACCAGGCCACAGTCTATTATAACCATACAGTAAAATGTACATTGGATGGCATTGCATCCAGTACTGTCCAAACCTCCTGGTGTTATATAAAGCAACCTTTGTACACGACTTAAACCCAGAACTCTTGATGATGTTCTTGGTCTGCTGAGCACCAGTGGAAGCCTCTTTCACATGTTGATTACCGTCAGCTACAAATTCTTGCTGCTATTCTACAATCTTCCCTTATTCATGACAAACAAATATACTGTACCTCACTTTCTTAATATCTTCTCCATCAAAAAGTCCCAAGCACTTATTTCAAACTCTAGCATCTGTCACTGATCTCTGGGCCAATGCCCTTCCCTCCTATTTTAAGGACAAATTTGAGATTCTACCAAACGTTCCCCAAAATGATATGCCACAAGATCTTGCACCCTCTCTTTATTTGACCCCGTAACAAAGGAAGAGGTCTCTGTATTTCTCTCCTCTGCCCCGCTAACCATCTGTACTCTGGATCCCCTTCCCTCACATCTTGTCATCCCCACTTGACTAAAGTTTTGAATCTCTTTCTCTTATCTGGACCTTTCCCTTTGTCATTTAAACATGCTCTAGTCACCCCAATTCTCAAGACGTCCACTCTTGATCCCTCCTTCTCTACTATAGCCCTGGTTCTAATCTACCCTTTGCTTCTAAACTTCTAGAACGCTTGGTGTATACTCAGCGTCGGACTGGGGTCCATTGGACCCATCAGGGGCAATTATTCTGGGGGCCCACCCACCATCTCTACAGAATATGTGCACATCCACTTTTTATTATCATTGTGTAATAGGTTATTTGTGAATCACCCATAAGAAATAGACTCTAGTGGCAAGTGCTTGGCTCATAAGTCATTTCCAAATGGGGTTGTCTTCTGCTGGACATTTTAGGACCCATTATTGAGTCAGAGTCTGGGCCCAGCTAAGGATCCTCTGGTACGCTGGTGGGCCAATCTGACCCTGTGTATACTTATCTGGTCAATTACCTCTCTACTAACTCTCTGATGGACTACTTACAATCTGGCTTTCATACTTTGCACTCTACTAACACAGCATTAACCAAAGTATCTAATGAATTCTTGTCAGATAAAATCCAATGGTTAATAATCAATTTTAATCCTTTTAGATCTATTTGCTGCATTTGACATGGTATATTAATTCTCTATCGCACAAGCTCTACTCTTTTGGCATAAAGGATACTGTCCTATTCTATCTCACTGACCACACTTTGAGTGTCTTTGGCCAGTTTAACTTACTCTCCTCTTCCTTGCTTTGTTCGGGTTGCACAGGTTTTTGGGGTTCTCCTCCTTTTTTCTCTCCACTCGATATCGGCTGGGCAGACTATCAACAGGTTTGGTTTCCACTGCCATCTTTATGCTAAAGTACCCAATTATATACATCCTTCAAGGACAGGTCTACTGCTCTCCTTAAAAATATCTCAAACTTAAAGGAGTTTTCCCATCAGAGACATTTATGACATATCCACAGGATATGTCATAAATGTCAGATAGATGCGGGTCCCACCTCTGGGATCCTCACCCATCTCTAGAATGGAGCTTCCTAAACCCTGTTCTACTGCTATGTGTTGTGGCTGAAGCGTGTGATTTCCGACCATGAATTACGGAAACTGTTTCCATAACTCCCATAGTAGTGAATGGCAGTTATGGAAGCAGCGTAGCTTGTGAGCTACACTGTTTTTGTAACTACTATTCAGTTCTATGGGACGTACGGAAACAACGTAGCTCAGCGAGGTTTCCATAATTCATGGTCGAAATAACACGATTCAGCCACAACACATAGCGGTAGAACAGGTTTAGGGGGCCCCGAGTCACGAAGGGTCTGTGGCCCCACTGGGCCGTACCGCCTTGACGGTAAGGCAGCTGGCCAAAAGGGCGCAGGTCAATGTCTATAGTTCGTATAGGTACCTGTGGCTGCTCGGACAGCAGCAGGGCAGGCTCGGCTTGGACTAGGCAGCAGGTAGACGTCAGGCGAGGTGAAGCAGGTCAGACGTGGAATACAGCACGACACGACTTTGGCACAGCACAGTGCTAGACCAGGATAGTATGGAATGCTGGGAACAGGAACAGGAAAACACTAGGAGGCCATCACATAGACAAACTTAGGAAACATCAACAGCACTCAGGCATAGAAGCAGGGGGCTGGACCCCTCTTATATTCCAGGGTACTCACGGGTTCAAAGTTCATCAAATGTTCGGTGCGCGCGCTGCCCCTTTAAGTGCGGGCACGAGCGTGCGCACGCACCCTACGGGATCCGGCTGAGGTGAGTGGAAGCGAGCGCTGGCGTCTCCTGAGGAGAAGGCTGGGGCCAGCGCTTGACGTCTCGTGGCTGCGGCTGTCAGGGGGGATTGGAGCTGACAGCCCCCAGCCACGGACATTACACCCCGTTATAGAAATAGGTGCGGGTTCGAGAGGTGGGACCGGCATCTATCTGACATTTAGGAATACATACCTGATGTCTCCGTCTATAACCACCATCCTCTAAAGAAATCAGGGCCGATGTCCTGGAGTTATACTTGACCGATCTGTTCTTTAATCCTCATATTCAATTCATTGCCAAATTCTGTGCCTTCATCCAAAAAAACATATCTCATATCTGTAACTACCTCACCACTAATGCTAGTAAAACGCTATCCCAGACACTAATCATTTACCACCTACTGTATCTCACTAATAACTGGCATTCCGCTGAATAAACTAAAGGGTGTTTTACACAGGACGATTAGCGGGCAGACGAGCGTTGATAGAACTCTCATTGCCGATAATTGCCTTGTGTAAAAAGGGTAGCGATCAGCAGATGAATGAGCAAACGCTCGATCATCTGCTGATCGTATTGTTTTAAAAAAGTAAAATATTATCGTTGTCGGCAGCACATCTCCTTGTGTCAACAAGGAGACACGCTGCCAACATGATAATAATGTATGGGGACAAGCGATCGGAACAACGACCACTCGTCCCCATCCATAGCTCTGTGTGACAGGAGCAATCGAGCGCCGATCAACGATGTCTCGTTGATCAGTGCTCGCGGCATCGGCCGGTGTAATAGGGCCTTTGCTCTGCTTCATTCCATCATGAACACAGCAGCCAGGTTAATCTTTTATATCTAGCGGTTATACTAACAGCTCTGTTCTCTGTCACTCATTACAATTGTTACCTTTTTCTTGACAAATTAGAGCAAAAACTCTCTTCCTTCTCTACAATGCTCTTCAGAATGCTGCACTGTTATATAGATCTGCTCTCATATCTGTTTTTCAACCCACCCGTGTTCTTCGCTCAGTCTTTATCCTCTGTCCTACATTTAGGACATCTAATAGGGTTGGTATACAATGAACAGCTGTGATTGCAAGTAAATATAACATCAGATCCTATGTCCTCTACTTCTGTAAGAACCCTATCATTCTATGTTTAAGAAAGGATTCTGCCTGCTCACCTTATGCCCTTTCAACCCCCAGTTTTTCCCAAACGCATAAGCTTCCTCAGCTACTCCTGGAATATACTCATATGTGGCTGTACCGGAATCCAGTGTTTCAGTATAGATCTTTCAGCAGCCAGCAATATAATATGTACATAGCCTGTAATAGCACTGACATCGGAGTCGTAGAAGAGTCCAGAAAGGCAGCTAATTGTAGACATTTCCAGAACCCATAGTATAGAGAAGCATGAGGCGAACAACCTTTCAGGCATTCCCTCTTATAACCTGAGTTTTATTTTTCCGAAGGCAGATCAAAAGCGTAATACTTTCTATGTACACCGTGTTCCAAATTATTATGCACATTGGATTTAAGTGTCATAAACATTTAACTATTCGTTTTTCAATTAAACTCATGGATAGTATTGTGTCTTAGGGCTCTTTGGATCATTGTAATCAATCTCAGACACCTGTGATAATTAGTTTGCCAGGTGTGCCCAATCAAAGGAAAACTACTTAAGAAGGACGTTCCACATTATTAAGCAGGCTACAGGTTTCAAGCAATATGGGAAAGAAAAAGGATCTCTCTGCTGCCGAAAAGCGTGAAATAGTGCAATACCTTGGACAAGGTATGAAAACATTGGATATTTCAAGAAAACTTAAGCGTGATCTGTGAAAGTATTTGTGGCTGATTCAGAGCACAGACGGGTTCATTCAGATAAAGGCATAATGAGGAAGGTTTCTGTGAGACAAATTAATAGGATTAGGAGAGCAGCTGCTAAAATACGTAGAGTTTATGACTGACAACTTTCTTCCGTGGTACAAAAAGAAGAACCGTGCCCTCCGTAGCAAAATTATCTTCATGCATGACAATGCACCATCTCATGCTGCAAAGAATACCTCTGTGTCATTGGCTGCTATGGGCATAAAAGGAGAGAAACTCATGGGGTGGCCCCCATGTTCCCCTGACCTTAACCCTATTGAGAACCTTTGGAGCATCCTCAAGCAAAAAATCTATGAGGATGGGAGGCAGTTCACATCAAAACAGAAGCTGTGGGAGGCTATTCTGACATCCTGCAAAGCTATTCAAGAAGAAACTGTCCAAATACCCACAAATTCAATGGATGCAAGAATTGTGAAGGTGATATCAAAGAAGGGGTCCTATGTTAACATGTAACTTGGCCTTTTAAGTTTTTTTTTATTGAAAGAGCTTTTGATTTCTGTAAATATGACCTCCCCGATGCTGCAAATTCAACAAATTACCATTTTAGTTCTCTTTACAACCTTTAAAATGTTTTGATCTCTGTTGTGCATAATAATGTGAAACAGTGCATTTTGAGTTTTTTACTTCTAAAAAAAAATCATTAGGAGATTTGTTCAATAAAATTTGCATTATACTAAAACGGTTGATGGCTTAAAGATTATACTGACTGTCATTTGCATCAACTATTTAGGAAAATCAGCGAAAAATAACATTTGCATAATAATTTGGAATGCGGTGTATATGGTGAGACACCACTTCCCTTGAAGTCTCGTATACTATTAACCTCCCCACCCTTACATAACCTGTCATCAGTTTTGAAGATGTCTCTGCTGTAGACTGCTCTGTGTCTAAAATTTTCCTCTGCTTACCAGCTGTACACAAGTTAAAGGGGTTATGTGGGGACCAAAAATGACTAGCAGTGTAGTCACTGCAGTATGTGAGTACACACGCTAATATATATTCCGGTCCCCCGCCGGGACCGGAAGTCTAGTTGCACAGTCTTCTTTGATGTCGAAAGACTCTTTGTCATGTGACCAGCCCCGCTGTACTCTATGTGCAAGGAGTAGCAGTAGTACAGCGATTAAATAGAGTACAGCGGCTCCGGTCACATGACAAAGAGTCGTATCATCAAAGAAGCCTGTGCAACTAGACTTCCGGTCCCCCGGCAGCGCTATAAAAATCGATGAAAATCTCATAATCAGCACATTTTTTAAAGCCTCTATGAGTTATTGATGCCCGAATAGGGAATATGGACCTTATCAGCAGCATGGATCCTAAATGGCTAAAAAAAATACTAAAAAGGGATAACTGTCAGGTATGTCAATAAGTGGATCAAGCATCCTAGTTAGAATAAAGTCCTTTTTATAGCATTTAGGGTCACCATAAATAGAATATGTATCTACAGTAATATCCATGCATAAATATATCGTTTTTGTTGGAAGTTCTCATTAAAGACCTTTCTGAACATTATACCTGGCCAAGGAATAGCAGGATATTTTTGAATGTGCGTTTTCTTCTCTACTCGTTTCTATTTTTTTGCTCAGTGCTTTTTTTATTTACTCTGGTGTCAGCTGAATGGCAGCTAGAGAAAGCAATCTCTTCGATATCTATGGTAAAATTAGAATGCGGTTACTGTAGATAGATGGGGAAAACATGCTACGGATTTCTTAGAATAATAAGTGTCGGTTTCCAAAACAGGTCAGCAAAATGTTTTCCTATAGCTTTTTTCTGTCTTCTGCACGCTAATAACTGTAGGCAAGGTTGGGCAAAAAATTAAAGAAAATTTTATTTTTTAAATTTTATATTCAATTGATATTCACTCACAGAATTTGAAGTCTAAGCAATAGAGATGGAAAGTAAGTATAGTGCAGAAGGTATTTATTTGTGTGCATTTAATTGGAAAAATACTTTAGATGTGTGTAGAGTTTTCATCTCAGTACATCAAAAAAGCCTAAGCAGGTTCCACAGTTGCTTGTTAGTAAAAAGTGTCACCTACATGAACCATGTTGGAAGTTTTATCTGTTTAACATACTGATTTTTAACATGTACATAGTTACAGGTAACAGGTACATTACATAGGAGAAAATAATATAACACGTAATGGACGAAACGTATTTCGGCCGCAAGTCCCGGACCGAACAAACTGCAGGGAGCCGGGCTCCTAGCATCATAGTTATGTACGACGCTAGGAGTCCCTGCCTTTCCGTGGAACTACTGTCCCGTACTGAAAACATGATTACAGTACATGACAGTTGTCCTGCAGCGAGGCAGGGACTCCTAGCATCGTACATAAGTATGATGCTAGGAGCCCGGCTCCCTGCAGTGTGTTCGGTCTGGGAGTTGCGGCCGAAATACGTTCCGTCCATTACGGACGTAATGTGCTCGTGTGAATCCAGCCTTACTTGAGTAATATCTCATTAATTTACATAATAATGTGCTCTGTTGCAAATTTTAGATGCAGAATTACGTACCAAAAAGTGCAATGTCGCATTCTGCCTAGTAACCACTTGGCTTCCTACTTAGTTGACCACTATTTTTTAGTGAAAATTTTTCAATTGAGCCAAATCTATCAGATAAAATATAGGGAAGACGCTGTGTATTACTGGTTGCAGCTCTCTTACTGGTCTGTTGACTGTAACTTATATCTTTGCCCACTTAAGGAATCTGTGGCAGTCACTAATTGGGCATCTAAGGAACTGATAGGGCATCTGAGGCTTAGGCATTCTTAAGGCCCTTTTACATGGCCTAATTATCGGGCAAACGAGCGTTCATGTGAACACTCGTTCCCGATCACTGCCCTGTGCATAAACGGGGCAACGATCAGCCGATGAGCGATCAAACGCACATTCATTGGCTGATCGCATCATTTATGCAGCAGAAAATATTATCGTTGTCGGCAACACATCTCCCCGTGTAAAGGGAGATGTGCTGCTGACATGATAGAAATGTATAGGGTGGAACGATCATAGTATCGATCGCTTGTTGCCAAACATAGATATTTGTGAAAGGAACAAACAAGTGCCGATCAATGAGCTGTCTCGTTGATCGGCGCTCGTTTACACGGCACATGTTAGCCCAGGTAAAAGGACCTTATTAGGGGAATCTGAAGCACTAATAGGGGATTCTCAGACACTGATGGGATATCTAGGCACTTATGAGGGCAAAACTCTCTGGAATGTGAGCACAGAGCTGGGCTGCAAGCTAGGTGTAGGGTGGTCTTGATGTGGTTTGGCTGGCAGGGGTTAGGAAGTGGTACTATGGGGGAAGGTGTTAGAACTGTTAAATAGTCTGGTTTCGCATTTGTGGTCTTATAGGTACAGACAGGGAAGCCATTTTGTGGCTAGAAAAATTAGAGTAGAAGAGTTCGTGTTTGTTGCTGCTGTGTAGGTTAGTTAGGCAGTGGCTGAGAAGATATCAAGGTGTCACTAAAATATGCAACTACAATTTTCCGTATCCGTAAGGTGGTTGCTGCACATATAACAGTCCCCTAATAAACCAAGTATACAGTAGGAGATATGCAAAAGGACCTTAATGTAAGGGGTAAAATAAGATTCTGTTTAAAGAAAGCCATCGATAAGCGAGGGTGGCTTTTTCAGGGCGCAAACCTTGCTTTTAGGCAGGGGGATTGTAGATTAAGAAATAGGAACAGCATGTAACCTGAACTGAGCCCATTTACCTACAGCAGCTGATGGATGCATTACCCTGAGCTATATCATGAGGTTAGTCAACAATCTGTAGCTGGCGTCTCAACTGAGATTTTTGAACTACGAATTGTAAGAAATATTACAGTTATAACCTTATCGAGTAGGCCTTTTTAGTTCTGTGTAATATTGTAAAGCTAGTGGTAAAGCTATGTCAATTCAACATTAGGTGGTTTTCCATAATTGTACTCAGAGATATGGCTAAGAAGATGGCGGCAACAGAGAAGAGGCCAGCCTGGTGGGAGGTGATGTCAGCTGGGTTGGTGTCCGGAGTTCGGCAGAGGTCGGGGCCTGCTGGATGGACAGATAGGAATAGAGAATACTGGCATGCTCCCATGGTCGCATCTACTTTGTGGGGCACCAGGTGCCAGAAGTGGATGCTGCAACCTGCTGATGAGTTGGGTGTTTAGACAGTTAAGCAAGATTCTAGGTATAAGCCATTAACGTGTCTTAACTGGTTATGTTTGCGGGTTTTGTGTATATTTTGCGGGTCCCTTAGGCGCTTATTTGAAACCTGAGGTCTTGGAAATTTAGATGAGGAGAGGTGTAGATATCGGCTTATCCGGCGGATGTTTGACAACTGGCTCCAGGCATTTGTGATTCTTGGTAGTTTCTTGGCGGAAAAGAATCCTGAGAATTGTTGTGGGTTGTTCTGCTACCTTAGTGCTCATTGGGAAGCTTACAGGATTTACAGAGGCATTCATGAGGAAATGGGGCCAGCCCAAATGTAAGCTTTAAATGCTTTATTTCAACTCCATTAAAATACACAGAACATAAAAAAAACATGTAGGTTGATACTGCTTTGCTTAAATACGACAAGCAGTTACAGTAATGGTTTTATGTGATCCACTACAGGAGAATTCCTAGCGCAGGTTAAAGTTTCTCAATATGTTCAGTCAGGCAAATCATCACCAATAATGTAGAAGTTACTGCATTTATTTATCATTTTTAGAAACTTTCAAAGGCTTTTTATGAGTCTGTTTATGCTGAATGCTTCAGCTACTTTTCTCAGCCTCTGGGATGGCCAGCTTGCATGGAGAGGATCTCTTAGACACTGTGCTTCCTCATGGACTACAAGGTTTTGGGAAGGAAGAAAATGTATTATAGCTCTAATAGAAAGTATGTGTCAGTGGTTCTCCCTTTCTCCTAGGTAAGGCCTTTTTATTTTTTTTTATACTATTTTGTCAACCCCTGACAGATCAAAGGCAACTGGCTCATCGAGTGCTGAAGAATGGGGGGGGGGGGGGGGGGTGGCTTTATAACAATAGCTCCTGCAAATTAATGTGCAGGATGTTTGGGAAGTAACCATCCCTTATTTCTGTGTTTCAAGACATCTCAGGGAGTGTTACAAATATCTGATTTTGTGCATTGCTGGGCAATGCCTATGGTTTGAGACTGGATTTGGTCATCATTTAGCTTTGCCTGTTAATTAGGGCGGAGTATTTCTCTTTTTTCTTGGGTGTATATATATATATGTACTTCAGACCTGTATTACTCAGGGGCTGGATTTACTATTTCTGGCATGTGCTACTGTATCTCTTTTCAGATTCTTGTCTTGACTTTGTACTTTTCTAGTGTTTGTTTGTACCGTAGGACCTGTTGGTCCTCTCAGAGATCTATTTTTTGTATAGTGCTTTCATGTGTATCCTGGGATCAGTAGTTCCACTGGTTTATTTGCCTTTCCTGTGCGTTTAGTCTGTTGCCTAACTGTTGTATTAACCTGCTGTGGGATAGAATTCAGATAGGTTCAGTAAATGCTGTTTACTCTTGTCCATTCTTTATTTGTCTGTTAATTGCTTGTAAACTATTCATTTGCCATCCACTCCTTTTATGCATTGTTTCCATCCACTACCTTCAGTATTTGGTTTCGCTCATCCACTGGTGAGTTACAGGTGCCTTTTGTCTTCTGTCAATGTTGATAGATGCTTCACCCATGTGATAGCGATTGTCTGGTGTTGAGCACTACTAGCCACGTAACAGGGAATTCCACAGATAACGCTGGAAAAGGGGTGAACGCAGTGAGGCTAGACACCATAATGATGTGGCAAAGGATGTTCACAGACTGTAATGAGGCTGGGATGCTGTTTTGAGGGGTTTCGGGATGGTTTTTGTATGCCTTTAATGGCTAAGGTTGCGGTGTGATTTAAAGTAGTTTTGGGAAAAAATTTCTATACCATGGTAAGTATGTTCAATGTAATCAGGAACATGAACAATGCAATATATAGATTGGAGGCTAGATTTTTATTTTTAAACCATGATAATAAATCCTCAGCCTTCAGTGGAACTCTCAAACAGCTTCATTTATACTTTGATAAATGTTTAATGTGACCTTGCCATGATTATGCAATTGCATTTATAAATCCATTTATATAACTTATAACAGTGATGGATTTGGGCATAATCATATCATTAAAAGTAATGAGAACCCCCATTACCCTGACTCACCTTAAAGAATAATACAGTGTACATGCTATGACTTTATACTATAAACTTAATGGATGAGAATATCACTATATAAAAACTTTGAGAGTCATGGTAAATGATTCTCATTTGTATCAATTAGTGAATTGTAAATTATTTTAAATTTGCCATATGTAAGGCTCTGTTTGCATTAGCACTTTTTCTGTCGGCAGGAATAGTGCAATTTGCTTCATTATTCTTCCAATCAGAAATATTCTTGAGGCATTGGTTGCCATAGATGTGTTTCCCCAACGTTTTATGCTTGTCCATTAAGGTTTTTCCTCAAATTTGGCCAATTTAGACCTCTACACATAATGGGGTACCAAGACTTTTTAAAATACATGCTTACAAATATCGATTTGCATGCGTTATTTCGTTACAGTAATAGTTTTATGCGATCCATTACAGAAGAATTCCTGGCGCTGATTCAAGTTAAGTTCCTCAATATGCACGTATTCCTAATTCTAAGATCCTCAATATGCTCAGTCAAACAAAGTCATGAGCAATAATGTCAAGGTTGCTGCATTTATTTATCTTTTTCAGAAACTTTCCGAGGCTTTTTATGAGTCTATTTATGCTGCATGCTTCAGCTACTTTTCTCAGCCTCCGGGAGGACCAGCTTGCGTGAACAACGTCAGACTGGGGTTCCTTGGGCCCACCAGAGGAGGTGATTCTGAGGTCCCGCCCTCCATCTATATAGAACATGTACATGTCCACTTTGATAACAACAGGGACTATGATGAAATTAATGTACACACAGGAAATATCATCAATAAGGTCTAATAGGTAATTTGTGAATAATTTCATAAGAAATAGACCCTAGTGATTGGCTCCAAAAAGCTCCAAATGGGGTTGCCTTCTACTAAGCCTTAAAGACCTATTATTGTGTTAGAGCCTGGGCCCACCGGAGGATACTCTGGTTTTCTAGTGGGCCAGTCCGACCCTGTGCATGAATAGGATCCCTCAGTCACTGTGCTCCCTCATAGATTATAAGGTTTTGGGAAGAAAGAAAATGTATTATCTCTCTAATGGATGAATGAAGCTCTGCTTGGGGGAAGCAGTATACAGAACCTGCAGCATCTGTAACAGGCACTTCACTTCTATTGTAGTACAATCGGCTAATGAAACATGTGTGACGAGGGAAAGGTAAGGATGCTGTAAAGGGAGGAACAGGGAGTAAAGAATGGGAGGAGCATAACCAAGCATACCTGAAGCTGTGAAAATTATATACTTGACACATAGAGCTCCATAAATCACTAACATGGTTTATGAATAAAAAGCAATAATGGTTGACAAGTATAAACAAGGTAAGGAGGTGTCTCGTGGTATAACTAAGGTCAGGTATGTCTCGTGGTATAACTAAGGTCAGGTATGTCTCGTGGTATAACCAAGGTCAGGTATGTCTCGTGGGCCTTGCTTCATTGAATTTTTCTTTGTTGTGCCTGCAAGATACATTTAAAGGGAAAAATTGAGCGTTATTTATTTTTTAGCTCCCTGGAACTCCATAGATGGATGACATTAGTTTTTGTTTTTTTTACACCACACCATGAAATCTGTAGAGGTTGAGACTAGCAGGAGAAACCCCTGCAAGATGACCTGTTTATAAATTTTATATAAATGTAAAAGGGGTCATATAACAGTGGGCTTCACTGGGCTAGTGTCACCAACTATTACTACCTCCTTCATCTTAGGGTTACTAGGGTTATGCCTAGCTTCCCTACCTTTTTCCTTGTATTAACGCTAACTATCTCCTCTGCTCCTAAGTGTGAGTGTGTAAGCAGTATTTCACATCACAATAGTATAATAAAAGCAATATTTATTAATACAAATCACACTTGATAATAACACAGAATACACATAACACAGTAAATATTCACAGTACAGTATCAGTCTACCACAATACACATAACAAGTTATTATGTGTTGAGTATACTCACACTATACGTGGCACATTATAAGAAACAACAGTACTACACTACACCACCACCCACTTATCTAAACATAATTCACAATATATTATCCACACACCTCAATACATATAATAACTTAATATGTACTAAGTATACTAATACTACATGTGCCACAGTACCAATACAATATACAGTATTACAATACTCTACTAACACCCACCCAATTAACTAAGCATACATACAAGTTACAGTGCACTCATGCTTCTGTGACCCATCCCCACCTGGCTCTAACTGTCCCTGTTACCAATGGGTTAAATACCAGGGGAAATCGGTAGACAAGGGAAGGAAAAGGGTTCGCAGGGGAAGTAGGGGTTAGATGTATGGGTAGAAGGGTAGGAGAGGGGGAGAGAGAGGGGGAGAGAGAGGGGGGTAACATCAAGAATAAGTGGTGTAACCTCATTTTTTTGCCTGTACTTTATTGTAAAGGGAAGTGTTTTAAATATTTATATCCATATATATTGTTTGAAAAGGAAGACAGGTGTATCTCCTTCTGATATTCCTGTCTTCCTACTCCGCAGGGGGGCTGGAGCCATGCATTCCAGCAACTAGAGGGGACCTTGAGTTGTTGCTACCTTCCCTCCCCCCTACACGTGCATGAGTTTGGCACAGTGATGTCATAGAGAAGTGCACATAGATGGACAGGCTATAAGAAGGGCCACAATCCTACACTTCGCTCTCTTGCTTCCTGCACCACCATAGACCAACAGATCTCTTTCTCCCTGCTTCCCACCAATGGAAAATCTCTACCAACGACCCCATCATTACGAGTGGACAGGTCGCTGCCTTCCATAAGAGCAGCCCACTGCGCTCCTGAAGGGCTCTGTGCTGCTGGGCGGATGCAGCTTTTACCACTCTCAATCTGCGACCTTCCACTTGTCTCCATTCTTGTCCTCACATCATGACTCTGCCCCTATCACTTGCAGCCCTGTCCTCACAAACATCGCTACTACTGGACAGGTCACGGCCTTCCACAAGATCAGCACAATGCTCTTCTGAAGTGCTCTGTGCTGCTGTGTGTGGTATTGCAGCTCAGGCCCATTTAGTTATATCGCCCATGTTTACCACTTTTAAAACGAGCGTTGATCGACAATACAGCTTGCAAAAAAAAAAAAATACAAGTTGTCCCGCAAAAAAAAAAGCCCTCGTTCAACTGCATCGGTGGAACAATAAAAAAGTTATGGTTCTTCAAATATGGAGACACAAAAACAAATAATTTTGAAAAAAAAGAATTTTTACTGTGTAAAAGTAGTAAAACATACAAAAACGATACAAATTTGGTATCGTTGCAATCGTAACAACCCGCTGAATAAAGTTATTGTGTTATTTATACCACACGGTAAACGGCGTAGATTTAGGACGCAAAAAAGAGTGGCGAAAATTCAGGTTTTCTTTTATCCCCCACAAAAAAAGTTAATAAAAGACCTTTATAGCTATGTCGACGGAAAAATAAAAAAGTTATAGCTCTTCGAATGTGATGATGGAAAAACGTAAAAAATGGCTTGGTCATTAAGGCCCAGAATGCAGGGGGAAGGGGTTAAGGCTCGGTTCATATCTGTATTCGGAGGCTCAGTCCGCAGTGCTATTCTTGCAGATACACATACAAGTAGTCAATGGGGTCCATTAGTGTCTGTTTGGATCCATTGTAAACCAGATCTGCCAAAGCATCATGGTTTACATTATAAGCCAGGTATCTAAATCAATAGATTTTAGTAGCCGACTGGAGCTAAAACAGAAATTTTGACACCTTCCTTTTATGTTGGCTTAAGAAAAAAACTGACTATCTATTTTTTAAAAAAAAGGATTATCCCCCTTCCATACGTACATGAGCAATTCTTATCAACTCAACGTGCCTGCTAAATGCTAATGATCGTTTCCACGAATGTACAGTTATTTACCTCACATCTGCCAATTTGTCGAAGCTCTTATCACTCGTGGACAGGTGTTAGTATGAGGCTTTCCGTGCAGTACATGCTTTACAATAGGGACGGTACTTTCGGGAAACTACACAGTTGCCGCTTTGCTGAAAACTTCTGACAGTTGAACACAAATGCCTAAAAGAGAAGTTCTGTCACCATCTGCTTAGCAGTTATATCGCTCAGACCTGATATTCGTGCTCTCCACAAACCCAGCTGTAAACTTATTGAAGACTTCAGGGATTCACTGCCTTGTCTGCTTTAATTTCCACATTGTGTTCGCTTTATTAGAAGAATTTCTGTCAACTTTTAACTGCTGCACAAAGCGTTTATTGTAGAGTTGAGAAAAGCTGGACTTATTTATGACGTCCCTGCCTGGCGATATCCTGGTGAGGTACATAAAATACTTCCCGATCATGCAAAAATATTGGTTTACGTCCAGCTCCAAAATCTCAATGCATTTCATTTACTTGGTTTAGTGAAGTCATCTGGGGCTGAGAATAAATCATCGTGTCTGAATTCTGCGTCACAATTAGGTCTTAGCAATGTATTCAAGCCTCGGGAACTGTGGACTATGTCCAGGTAACATACAGCTTTTTTTTTTTTTTACCATTTATAACATTCCAAGTTTTTTTCCGATTCCAAAATAAGAATCTGAAATTAAATTTTCAAGATCAAGCTCACAGTATATGACACAGTGAGACACTTTGTAAAACATACATTTTGCGAACCAGTTTTGTCTTCATTTCACTTCCATTATGTCTCAGCGAGGACCACAGATCCTAAACCCCATCCCTCCTCTCCCCATTCTTACTGTCACCTGTTGCGAAAACTGCTCCAAACAGTTGTTGTCACATTTTTATTTTGTAACCATTGGCCTAACGATGTTGAATATCTTAAATAAACCATAGAAGTTGGTGACAGAGAAGAAGTACAGTACTAGGTCCACCATAATAAAAAATATATAGAATATCTTCATGGCAAGAAACAGAAACGTCATATTTCACTGATGTTTACTGTCAAGGAAGAGTCTTTATTAAATTGACTTTACGTAATTTAAGAAAATCTTTAGCAAATAATTATTTTCTTATCCAAAAGAGTTAGCGGAATATGATGGCCTCTGTGTGGTGGCGCTGCCTAGGAATCGGTGGGGGTATGTCTGCATTGTAGCCTTGTAAACCAGCTTTGGGGATCACATTCTTCTAGGCTTGAAGGGAAGCTACGGAGGATGTTTGAGAATAGTGGAAGGAGCAGTGTCGCTGTTTGCGCGCAGCACTGTTTGGTTCACAGGTGAGACCTATGCATAGCTCATGGTGGCATTAAACAACTATCCTAAAGATTCGAAAGCTGTCCTTGTATGTCCCATTGTTATTTACATTCTGCGGAATCCACACACTGTGCTTTCACTCATTTGTATTTCTCAAGCATTTTCAGCCTTTTCTAAACATATCCTCCCAATTACGAGCTCCTCTTAATTCATATATCTAATAAATCATATTCCTGTGCATGAGGAGCATAAAAAAAAAAAAAAAAGCTAAACCCCTTTCTTCTGGGGCCTCACCAGCCAAACCAGGTTAATCCCTTGACATTGCTAGGGGTTGACATCCATGCCCAAAGACATGTTAAGGTGTTGTACATTGGAGCCAGATCAGACTTAGCCACAGTTCCCCCAGAGCTAGCCAAACTCTATCAAAAACAACCCAAGTGGAGTGACAGCCACTGTGCCCCAAGACCGCAATACTTACTTTTCAATGTTCCTGCCTCTCCTGCCACAAGAAGGAAGTAACATGTGAACTGCTGCACACTTGAAACATCCTGTTTCTGTAATGATCTTCCCAGGAGAATAGATTGCTGGATGAAGCAATCTGTGATCGATTGCCAAAGCTGGAACAGAAGCATCATGTCCTGGGACAGCGGAGTTGTACTGTGGAATCAGGGGAGCTTGGGAGATTAGCCATACCTCATGGAGAACTGTGTGGTGCCCCATGTGCCTCATCAGAAGCCGTGTTAGAAACCATACTGCTGAGAATTTCCCGGATGGGATATCTCTATTAAGGAATATTCCACAGATATTGAGAAGAAAACATAAGTCTCATAGAGTATATACTCTGCTGGGTAATGTGGTGCCTTTATGATTAATCAAGGGGAACTGGATTTTTAAGGGAGTTTATTATCAACAGGGTAAATATAAATACATCTAAGGGTATGTGCACACACACTAATTACGTCCGTAATTGACGGACGTATTTCGGCCGCAAGTCCCGGACCGAACACAGTGCAGGGAGCCGGGCTCCTAGCATCATAGTTATATACGATGCTAGGAGTCCCTGCCTCTCTGCAGTACAACTGTCCCGTACTGTAATCATGTTTTCAGTATGGGACAGTTGTCCTGCAGCGAGGCAGGGACTCCTAGCATCGGACATAACTATGATGCTAGGAGCCCGGCTCCCTGCACTGTGTTCGGTCCGGGACTTGCGGCCGAAATACGTCCGTCGATTACGGACGTAATTAGTGTGTGTGCACATACCCTAAAGGTCATAGATATCCTTGGCTCCACCCAGGTCTAAGGGAACCATTAAGCACATGTTCACAGGTGTGCGCCTCAGGGGGGTAAAACCATGCAGCTCTCTTCCAGATTATTTCCTAGTAATTAAAAGGGCTGTCCGGGCACGAACTACTGATGACCTATCCAGAGAATTGGTCATCAGTTTATAAACGGTGGGGTCTGACACCCGGATCCCACACTGATCAGCTCTTCTGGCTGCCTCCGGGCACCAGATGTTATACACAGTATGCATTGTTCAGAGCCGGAAGCAGATGGCTCCGTACATTGCATAGCGGTCATGCTAAAGAACTGCAACTCTGCTCTTATTCACTTTAATAGGAGCAGACCTGCAGTATTGCAGCTATGCCGCTATTCTGTGACCGGAGCCATCTGCTTCTGGCATGGACGTCCGGTCTGACGAGGCAGCCGGAGCAGCTGATCAGTGCAGGTTCAAGGTGTCGGACCCCCACCAATCATATATAGGTCATCAGTAGCCCGTGCCCGGACAACGCTTTTAAGGAACAATCTGTCTACCTTTCAGGCATGGATGGAAATCAATTGCAGTGTCCATTGTCTCCATGGCACAATTCTCCTCTAACTGTACAGGCCATTGCCTGAGACCATTAGTCAGTAAAATGTTGGGTTTCCAAAATAGAATGCCACTTAAAATCCACACCTCTTTTTTTTTATTCCTACAAAAATGTCATAGGTGTCAAAAAATGGGGCAAGTGTCCTTGATAAATATGCTGTTCATGCTTATCCTTGTGCAATATGTGCAAAACTAGATAATGTCCTAGTTGTCTCAGTAGGTTCCTTTTGTATTTATAAAACACTTGTGTTTTTTTGTAAAGGTGAGACGACAGGTTATGGTCGTAGAGGGGCTTGGAAGTCTTTACCAATGTCTGAAGGTACAATTTTGTCTTACAAAACTTGAACACAGTTCAGAGTCCTGCATAGAGCTTGTGTCTATTCTAGAACATTGTATTTAGTATTATAGGCATATATCAACATGAGCCGTATAACATTTTAATAAAAATGTAAAACAATTCTCTAAAAAAAAAAAAAATTTTTTTGTATAACGTCAGAAAGGGTTTCTGCAATGGTATTAATAAATCAGCTGTACTATGTTCTTTTTATGGAGCGTGACCCTCCAATGTGAGAAACATTTCTATGGAAGTCTTGTGTTGCAATATAAAATTGGTTTTCATCAAAAACACAGCATGTCTAAGAGACAAATCTCTATAAAGGAATATACAGGAGTTTACATTTGTGACTTATCTAAAAGTTTAATGACCCATTTGAAAGAATTGATAAAAAAAAACGAAATCAATATCACACTGTGCACATGATAACCCTACGTCTAGTGACTTTGCATTTCATCTCAGATTCATTGGTGGTGTGGATAAGACTTATGGCTACATGTCTATTGGATTGGTAACAGAAATAACCTCTAATTTAGGATTAGGACGGAGCTACTTATGATTGAATTAACAGGTCTACCTCTCATACCTACTGCTGTTAGGTCAGTTCCGACAACACCTTTTATATAGCAGGTAACAACAAGTCATCATGTAGCATGATCTATAAAGCCAACATCTTCTGGTCGCAGGATAATTTTTGGGCTGCGTCTCCTCGGCCACATCAGAAAAAAGGATTTTGAGGGCCCGTAAAAAGGCTACTGCATCGGAATAAAGCCCGTAAGTGGCCGTCGTAAAAACACTATGGGGCGGTCACTAACGGGTTAAATATGTTTTAGGCATCTGGTTAAGGAATAATTATTCTCCAACGAATCCCAGATGACTAGAACATATTTAAAGATGCCTTCATGATCATCTGATGCCTGAGAAACTTTGGTGAAACCATGTTTGTTCCTGCAAAGGTTCCATCCATATACTGCTACCCGCTACCAGTCTGTCTCTCGCTACCTTCTAGCAGTCCGTATCCTGCTACCTGATATGAGCCTGTGTCCTACTACCTGTTGGCAACCTGTATCTCGCTGCGAGCATGAGAACCGCTACAAACTATAACCTCAGACCTATACCTGCCTGCTAAGGTATCATCTGCCTGTGCTTGAACCCACGGTGTACTTCACCATTGTGACCTGGTCTTTAGTGCCAGCTGCTACTCACACCGGGACCACCTCAGGAGGTATCGACCTGGTCATCTCCCCGCACATCTCCCCGCACATTTCCCCGCACCAAAGTCCAGAACTCCGTACAGGGGTTAAAGGGTGAAGACCGGGGAGACTACTTAGACAACGCACTTGTTATTGTTCCGCACAGGGGCCTTCTACTGTCTATGTCTGACCCTGCAGAGAAATGCATAAAACACACAGTTCATGGATTCCCTGCTACCCTGAGCTTCATTGGTGTTTTAAATAAATACATTTAATAAAATGAAATTAAAAAGTATAGAAAGTATAGAAAATAAAACAAATGAAAAAAAGCACTTAAAAAAGAAAAAAGAAAGTATGTACACCGCTACATCGACTTTCCGAGAAAAGCCGATCATAAACGAAGCGGCTCAGTACTTACACAAGCACTTCTGCCGCTTCATTTTAGTGATTGGTGTGGGTCTCGGTGCTCGGACCCCCACCAATCAAAACTTCTGACATGTCACTATGATATGTCAGAAGTTTGTTGAACGTCTAGTTAACCTTTAACATATAAAAGATATATCAAATCGAATACCTAAAACAGTATACGCTTTAACCTGGACTGGTTAAAAAATATATATATTTGAGTAGACTTAGAAACGTTTTTGGACTGGGCCCAACAGAGAAAAACATTCAAGGGCATCTGGGTTCAACACACTCCCAGTCATAATAGGGTGTAATACAACATAACAACAGGGTAGCGTTATACCCTCATAGTTTGCAAAGAGCAGAATTCTTATTTAGCAGACACTTTTTTACTTGAGCTGCTCTTTCACGTATTCGCAATTTCCTTATTGCAAAATATACCCTATTCCAGCAAAACACAGTGCTATGTCTAAATTATTTTCTTAAGTTCAATATGTACTGTGGAAATGAACAATTTCCACAGAAAACACTGACTAGTCATGATGAAACTAAGAGTTCTGTAGCTGTAAACAGGAACGTCAGTAAAAGGGAGACAATGGTGTTACTATAGAAACCAACGAAAGGCAGACAACGATAGCGAGAGCGGATATCTCTAGATAATCTATACAATTATTCAGTGGACACATGGCCCAGAAATGTAGAATATCCGTTATCTATTATTGAACACCGGAGAGAGACAAAAGTCATACATTACACAAAAGTGGTTCAAAGCCGACCTGATAAGAAAACAAAAAACTACCAGAAAGGCATGTACGATAGGAGATTGAGCTAAACTTACAGCATTATCTTAAGCCCCTTTTACACAGGCCAATTTTTGGGAAAATGAGTGTTCACAGAACGCTCTTTCCCGATCATTGCCCTATGTAAACAGCGCAACGATCAGCTGATAAACGAGCAAATGCTCATTCATCGGCTGATTGTATCGGTTATGCAGCAGAAAATATTATCATTGTCGCCAGCATATCTCTCTATGTAGAAGGCGAGCGATTGTAGTAACAAGTGTTCATCCCCATACATATCTTTGTGAAAGGAGCAAACGAGCACTGGTCAACTTTTAAGAGAACCCTTAGTGGACCCTTAGTCTTCCGTATCCAATATGGGAGCCAGCACAGTAGGATTCCATTAAATTCTACAATGCTGAATCCCGTACTGCAGACAGGAGCCTAGGAAACAGAGCAGAAATATCTGTATCCTACTGCCTATGCACTGTCCACAGCAGAGACCACGGCCGCTCCATGCTGCTATTTAGAACCAGAATCCACTAAACAAGTCATTTTTGAAAAATCCTTCACTGTAATTTTTTTTTAAATATATATATATAATTCAGGCACACTTTAAAAAGGGTTGTCTGGTGGAATACAATTGATGGCCTATCGTCAAACATTGTCACACTCGTAGTGCTACTTCACAGTATTACAGCCTTTCTTAATGGGAGGAAGCCGTAATACTGTGAAGCGCTGATATGAGGGTAAATGGATTGACAGTATGGAGCAGCGTAAATGATAAAGAGTAAGCAGCGCTCACCAGAGTGCCAAGATCCTTCAAACAGCTGATCGATGGGGGTGAAGAGCGTTGGACCCTCACCCATTCTATATTGTTGGACTATCCGGAGGATAGGCCACCAATTTTATCTCACTGGGCAACCCCTTTAAATAATGGAGATTGCAGGGCAATTCCACCTTTTGCCCATGATAGAATCTAACTCTGCCTGCATCTTCTTACCATCCTAATGATACGACTGAGTATACTCTTGTGGCTCTTGGCCGATCAAACAACCATTTCATTCAGCTGGTTAGTGGATGAAGAGCACCACACCCCAACTTTTAATCGTCAATAGATTATCCCTTTATCTAGATACCCTGTTTAAAATGTAAGATAGGATGTACTGGTTTGGTCTGTTCTTTTCGACATGGGGAAATTATTATAATATAGTGATGTAAGTCTATTGGCTACTATTTCGAGAATATGGATCAGATGTCTCCCATAGATGTCAATGGAATGTAAGCACATAGATTTGTATTTTAGAGTTTCTTGATGTCTATAGGGGGAATACAGATCCTTTTTTAATGATTCCCCAATAAAGGTTCCTTGGAACCTGGTCAGGGTTTTTTCAGAAGTCAGCAATAACAAGAGCTGTCACTATTACAGTCTGGATGGCAAAATTATTTCTCAAGGATGCAGATGAAACAGTCAACAAGTGTTGGCTAGAATATAGAATTATTGAATGTTTTGCCCATACCTACCCCATGTTTCTTTGAGATGAGAATGAGAGTAGGGCTTTCCTGAGTGGGATTTTTTTAAGGGGTTCCCCCAGAGTAATAAGGTTGGGAATCACTGATGTATTGACTATATTGATATATTGACAAGGAAGGCTATCATTCCATTTTTCAATGCCTTGCCATAGCCTATGGACAACACTTGAATCAAGCCAATTTTTACCCTACAACAGGACAATGACCAAAAATACTGATCAATATCATGCAAGACCTATTTAGGAAAGAAGTAGCCAGCTGGGATTCCCCCTGTTATGGATGGCTTAGTTCAATCACCAGATCTCAACTCTATTGAGTCATCGTAGCAGCTTAGACTGTTGGTGCAAAAAATGTGCTCAACAAGCCAACCCAAGGAGCTTCAGGAAGCACGGGGTGAAATTTCTTCAGATTATCTAAAAAAAAATTATAGTTAAGGTCCTTTTATGCGGGCCAAGGCTCAAGCAGACGATCGTTCATATGAACGCTTGATCCCGATCATTGCCCTGTGTAAATAGGGCATCGATCAGTCGATGAACGTGATTATTTATCGAGTGATCTGCTCGTTTATATAGCAAGAAATATTATCATTGTCGGCAGGACATCTCCCAGGGAGATGTGTTGCCAACATTATGGAAATATATGGGGACGAACGCTTGTCCCCCCATACATAGCCAAGCTTTGCTCCTTGTGAAAGGAGAAAACGAGCGCCGATCAACGAGCTGTCTTGATGATAAACGCTCGTTTTCATGGCCCATATTGGGTCGTGTAATAGGACCCGTAGGCCCTGTTCATGCTGTGTTTTTTGCGGGAAGAAAAAATCTGCCTCAGAATTTCTCCAGGTATTTCGAGGCAGATTTTGAACTGCCTGCGCTTTTTTTCCTACGTTTTTCTTGCCATTTTTCGACTGCGGCCATTAAAGCTAATGCAAAGACCGCAGAAAAAAAAAATGCTAGGGAAAAACGCTCGGAAACGAGCACGGCAGGTTTTTTATTCCTCCCATTGATTCACTGGGAGGTCAGAGGCAGAAACCGCATAAAGAAAGGACATGCAGCTTTATTTTAGCCGCGAGGCCAAAATCCACCTGGAAAAAAAAAAAAATCCTCTGCCTCCTATTGAAATCAATGAAGGCCAATTTCATCCATTTTTTGGCGCTGATTCCGTCATGGTTTCCGTGTCAAAAGCAGAGCCAAAAACAGGGCCTTATACTGCCAAAGTTCTGCAAGGATGAAAGTTATTATTTTTAGTATTGTCATTGTCTTAATTACATTTTCTTTTAGTTTTACTACTTTGATAAATATGGTAACATTTTTCTAACTTTGGTGGTGGAGTCTAATCCAAATTCCCTCGCTGATCGTATTACAGCATTTTTTATTTTAAGTGATGTCACAAGAATGTGTAGTAAAGACTTCCAACCAGGTCCGTTATAAAAAAAAAAATACAGACATCTGACCTATGACTGACGTGTAGAATTCCGGACATTTATATTCTAAGAAATAGTTTTTCTCATTTATTAAATATTATTGTCTCTCGTTACTTTCGTGCTTTTCTTTTCCTGCCAGAGCCAATTTATTGTTCAATGAATTTTGCTTAGAAACATCATTGTACTAGGAATAAAAAATAAATAAAAATATGCAATTTCGCCACAGGATTGCTCGTTGAATTATAGAGTCGGGGTAAAATTGATGGCTGCAGCTCCCTATCAGTGACAGAGGAAATGAATAATGTTCACTGATTTTGTGGTAAATGTATTTGGCCTGAGTGTAATGTAGAAGTGATTATAAATGACAAGAAGTGAAAGGGCCCAAAAGAAAAATCTAAGTGTAATAAACTGGGAATAAATGTAACAAAGATTCTGCACTTAGAGAAAGTGAAAAAGATACGACACGTAAAACTGCAGATAGAGTGATCTCATGTGATAGAACTAAGTGATGAGCGATGCTGGAGCGTCTCCTGTAAATATAAATTCCAAATGTCATAGAACTCCCAGTTTACGGAAAAAAAAAAAAGTATTTGAGTAAAATTATTATGAAGCAAAGCGAATATTAAATCTTTACCACTGTTCTATTTCCAGTTTCCCATGTGGAACCTTCTATCTATCTATCTATCTATCTATCTATCTATCTATCTATCTATCTATCTATCTATCTATCTATCTATCTATCTATCTATCTATCTCGAAATCTCTCACATACTCAAACTTGCTCTTTGCCATCTCCCTCCTCAACTGACGATGACACAGTGACCGCGAATAATTCAATATAGTCAATCCACACTTCAGCATTACCGGAGGCGGAAGTAACGTTAGCTGCACAGCGGCATCTCTAAGGTAACGGCGCATGGTCCATTTTAAACCAATGAAAAATCGGGCTTCAAACAAACTTTCGAAAGTATATATAAGATGTCAGATAGATGCGAGTCCCACTTCTGGGACCCGCACGAATCTCTAGAACGGTGCCCCCTAAATCCCATTCTATTGCTCTGTGTGATTTCCGACCATGAATTACGGAAACAGCGCAGCTCGCTGAGCTACGCTGTTTCCGTAAGTCCCATAGTAGTGAATATATATCCAGTACTTTATTCATTTGTGCCTATTAGGTGCCCCCTGATAATTTATCTGGGCAATGTCATTATAGTATGCGCTAGTTGACATACTGATGCTTGCTATATCCTTGGCTGGCTGAAATCGATGTAGTGGGGGAAGTTATAAAAATTAGTTTTTAATAGACTATAATCTGTTATTATAGATTGAATCTGATTGGTTGGCTCCATTTTCGATTTGCAATAGATTTAATGAAAGCGACTTCTTTATGAATAGTGAGGCTATAAACGTCTATCATTGTGTTTTGTTCAACTTTCAAAATACTTTGTATTCAAAATGATTTTAACTTTTTGAGATACAGCTGCTTTGTATCCTATATACAGAGCAGCTGTATCATGCGCTCAGACTTGAGTCTGTCAGGTTAGTGCCACTGACGGGTTCAGTGTCAGCGGGTCCTGCGTGTCTCTGACACACATGATCTACCTGTAGTTGATCACATGTAAGTTATGAACTTAGATGTGATTGGTAAGGGTATGTTCACACGGCAGCGTCCATAACGGCTGAAATTACGGGGCTGTTTTCAGGAGAAAACAACCCCGTAATTTCAGCCGTAACGGCATGTTGAGGCGCTTTTTCGCTGCGTCCATTACGGACGTAATTGGAGCTGCTTTTCCATCGAGTCAATGGAAAACGGCTCCAATTACGTCTGAAGAAGTGACAGGCACTTCTTTGACGCGGGCGTCTTTTTTACGTGCCGCCTTTTGACAGCGGCGCGTAAAAAAAATGACCGTGTGCACAGAACATCGTAAGACCCATTCTAATGAATGAGCAGATGTTTGCCAACGCTAACGAGCCGCATTTTCGGACGTAATTGTGGGGTTAAAACGCCCGAATTACGTCCGTAAATAGGCCGTGTGAACATACCCTAATAGCTCGTGTTAGAGACATGCAGGACCTGCTGACACCGAACCCGTCAGTGCCGCTGACCTGACGGACTCAGGTCTCAGCGCATAACACAGCTGCTCTGTATACAGGATACAAAGCAGCTATATCTCAAAAAGTAAAAATAAGTTTTAATAAAAAGCATTTTGAAAGTTGCGCAAATTACACTGATAGATGTTTTATTAGAACAAAAAAAAAATTTTTAAACGGTGTACATAGACTTTAAGCTTTTCAATTATTATTTTTTTGCTTGGATTTATGCCTTTCACAGCTGTAACAAACACTGATATTATAGAGTATGATTGGCCAAATAAGATCATTTTATTATATGAATTTATATAGAAATATATTTGGATTTTATTTTAGACTTCAATTGTATTTAATAAGAAGGTTCTCAAATAAAATTATACAATTTCCCATTTATTCACTAGGACAGATTTCATTTAACTTTGTCAATTGGCAAATGAGCCAGTGCTGACACACTTTATGCATTTGGCCTTATAATGGATCAGATGCTAACACTGAATTATGCCATGAAATCTGCTGATACAATATGTTAGCAAAGTACCAGAGCTATTGTACCAAATTGAGAGGATACATGTGCCCTATATTCCACACCACATGTTTTACCCATGAACACCCTGTCTTTTTTACTAAATGCTACACTCCAAATAGCTTAATTTTAAGCTTAAAGAGGCTCTGTCACCAGATTTTGCAACCCCTATCTGCTATTGCAGCAGATAGGCGCTGCAATGTAGATTACAGTAACGTTTTTATTTTTAAAAAACGAGCATTTTTGGCCAAGTTATGACCATTTTTGTATTTATGTAAATGAGGCTTGCAAAAGTCCAACTGGGCGTGTTTAAAGTAAAAGTCCAACTGGGCGTGTATTATGTGCGTACATCGGGGCGTTTTTACTACTTTTACTAGCTGGGCGTTCTGACGAGAAGTATCATCCACTTTTCTTCACAACGCCCAGCTTCTGGCAGTGCAGACACACAGCGTGTTCTCGAGAGATCATGCTGTGATGTCACTCACTTCCTGCCCCAGGTCCTGCATCGTGTCGGACGAGCGAGGACACATCGGCACCAGAGGCTACAGTTGATTCTGCAGCAGCATCGGCGTTTGCAGGTAAGTCGATGTAGCTACTTACCTGCCAACGCTGATGCTGTTGCAGAATCAACTGTAGCCTCTGGTGCCGATGTGGCCGACACGATGCAGGACCTGGGGCAGGAAGTGAGTGACGTCACAGCGTGATCTCTCGAGAACACGCTGTGTCTGCACTGCCAGAAGCTGGGCGTTCTGAAGAGAAGTGGATGATACTTCTCGTCATAACGCCCAGCTAGTAAAAGTAGTAAAAACACCCCGATGTACGCACATAATACACGCCCAGTTGTACTTTTACTTTTAAACACGCCCACTTGGACTTTTGCAAGCCTCATTTGCATAAATACAAAAATGGTCATAACTTGGCCAAAAATGCTCGTTTTTTAAAAATAAAAACGTTACTGTAATCTACATTGCAGCGCCTATCTGCTGCAATAGCAGATAGGGGTTGCAAAATTTGGTGACAGAGCCTCTTTAAAGGGGTTGTCCGGTTTCAGCAACATTACTTGTTGTATATTTGAAAGCTGTACAATTTTCCAATATACTTTCTGTATTAAGTACTCATGATTTTTAAGATCTCTGCTTGTTGTTATTCAGTAGGAACATTCATTTTTTACTTCCAGTGGATAAAATTCTGTCCATGGTCATAAAAACGTTACTCTTATCTACATTGCAGCGCCAATCTGCTGCAATAGCAGATAGGGGTTGCAAAATCTGGTGACAGAGCCTCTTTAAGAGCCCCGGACTACACCCCCTACTGTAGATAGCGCCACACACAACTCCCTGCAGATAGCGCTACCTAAGCTCCCTCTAGGAGCGGAATACCCGGCCATCTCTCAATGCTTCCAGTGAGGAAGTGAGACGTTGCATTTGTTAGGTGAATAAACTTCACTTCTTTTCGTGAGTGCTTCTTCCATGCTCTTGTCTTTTTGTTATATATATATATATATATATATATATATATATATATATATATATATATATATATATACACAATATAGAGAAGTATTTTAGTGATTTGTCTGCTCATAATAAAAATTTAAAACATGGAGTTAAATAAACTAATCTAGAAGATGAAAGCCTCATAAATCTTGTAAAAAAAACAAAACAAATTAAAAATAGTTGTGATATTCATAGCGGTTGCAAAGATATCATCATTTAAAGAAGTGCATATCGGAAAATTTGACCTGGACACGGGCATCAATGACCCTTGGTTATGAAGGGGTTAAACATTGTCAATTTTAGGAATCATCCTCCAGTTGCAAGGTATATAGCAGTATTATGTACAGCTTACATAACTTTATTGTGCATCACTATGTTGGTGGCGTCCTTGCTAAGGTCAAATGTGGTGAAATTTGTGAGTATAAGAGTTTTATGTAATATAAGTAATATGAATAGTAGTTTTCAATATTAAGTGGCCTCAATCACTGTTAATAAGACACACATAGCCCGATTTACATTGGGGTCACTTTACTGTAACATGTCACTGAAAGGATTCTATGTTTTTCAGCATTATATTGTTCTTTTCCTATTTATATACAACATAATGTAAATCCATGCGTAATATTATATAGAATTTATGTATTTTATACCATAGGCTCAATTGCTTTATCCTTCTTCCTTTAAACTCATCTCAATAGAAAATAATAATTGAACAGAACATCCTGTCCATCAGCTTTACGAGCCTCTTATGAAACACACACGTTCCATTCAAGCAGTCAGTGAAAGTTGGTTGAATTAGTCAATGACCTTGGTAACTTTCCTCTATCTATGGTACATTGAAGCCATTCAGTTCATTGTATTGTTACTAAGCTATTATAATGCAATACATTTAATTTACTTTGTAGTGACTTTTACTATGTCTTCTTAGGCTCAACCTTGAGATGTTTAGAGCAGTAACCTCTAGCGACTTTTCTGCCTCCTTTTGTGCAAGCTTTCTTCATGATTAGCGCATTTCAAGTACAGCTCAGTATGTGTTATCACTTTGTATTCATCTATGGAATAAATGCAGTCTTAATTTTAAGCCTTGGGACTCGAGACCGATTTTTTCATTGACAAGACCTATCAGTGTTACGTAACATAACAACTCTGGGAATTTACTCTAAAATTTTCGAAGACCATTGATTTTCATCTGCTTAAACTTGTAAATTCATCAGCCAGATTGCCCCACCCCCGAGGACTAGGGGATCCTCATGTCCTCATTGACAAGACCTATCAGAGATATGTAATATAACAGCTCTGGAAACTCACTCAAAATTTTCGAAGACCCTTTCATTTTCATCTGCTTAAACTTGTAAATTCATCAGCCAGACTGCCCCATCCCCTGAGGACTAGGGGATCCTTATTTCTTCATTAACAAGACCTATTAGTGTTATGTAATATAACAGCTTTGGGATTTTACTCAAATTTTTTCGAAGACCCTTGATTTTTATCTGCTTCAATGCATAAATTTATCTGCCCGAGTGGCCCACCCGAGTACCCATAAAAATAAATTATCTCCACTTTAAATTATTCGAACTGTAGACATATGAGTAGAATCGAATGTTGAAATCCTCCTCAATTTTTCCACCCATGGAAGGGGATGTAATAGATGAAGATCCTCTTTTTGGGTCCCCCTCTATTAGCTAGCGCAGGAAGTCACAAAAAATAAATGACATGTAATAAAATATTTCTGCAGGATAAATGTGCAGCTTCACCCCTTCCCCTCAGCAATTAGCTACAAATAAAAGCACATTTTACAGATGGGATGACCCCTTGAATGTATGATTTCTTCAAATACACCCGAAGTACTCTTGAGTTGGATTTAGGTCGGCTGTTACTTTTAGAATAACCAAATTTAATGTTCTGGTCTAGCTGTGACAGAATGTAACACTTTTCTTTTAATCTGCTATTTAAAAAAACCTCTACCCCATGTACCCAGGGGTAGGTAATGGTTAATGCACCCGTTACTTTAATAAAAACAGACAACGTTCTGCAATTTCCATTCTTTTTATATCCCTTGGCTTGCAGCATCACCTTTCCCTGCACAGCACATATGTCTCCCCATATGCTATGCATCATATATTTTCAATTAGCATCAACTTCTATGTAGCAAAGAGGGAAACAAAAAAATGGCAGAACCAAATTATATAACTAGATATAGGATAACGAAATGTTCTATTTTGTCTTATAGAAATAATACTGCACATCACTGCCAAATTTAGAATTTGTTATGAACTTACTAATCTCATAACATCAGTTAAAATGTTATTGTTAAAGGTCAAACAATTCAGGTACAATACAGTATTTGAGAATTCCCCCTGCTCCCTTCCAAATATAATACAATCACCAGTAGAAAAAAGTTATTGAGTTGTCCCCTTCTGTCTAGTTGCTGAAAATTCTATCTAGCCATTATTTTTTACTATATTGTTTCCTGTTAACACTTAATTTCAACCTATTTGGCTTCTATTATAGTTTCCACAGGGGTCCTGAACAGAAAATCTCCTCACTCTGTCTTACCATTTAGTTGCTATTGGCTGCTGCATCCGAGGGGTAAAAAGGCTGGGATCAGAGTTGCCTCTGATCCCACCCAGCTGTAATACACACCTAACACTGGCTGCGGACTAAGTGGTCCAGGTGTGGACTAAGTGATCGTATGACTATCTCAGGGTACTGCTGGGAACCTGATGCATCATGGATGACCGGTCTACACCAAGGGCGGCTAGTAATGGCTATCTACAATTCAGAAGCCACAATCATGGAACAGTCATGTGCCATATTTTTGGACAGATGTAAACCAAACTCCTTATTCTAGTTACACTGCCAAAACCAACACTAGTTGTCACCTCAAGACAATCCTGTGTTCCCAGGGCTAGTGAAACTAATTGTGCCCCAAAAATTGTTGACAGCAGACTGCCTCTAAACTATCCCCACATCGTACATAACAGTTGTACCAAGTTGGACCTCCCTCTCCCTCTGTTGTGCACATAAGTATTGCCAAGATATTAATTACATTGACTGACATAGTGTTGCCCATATGATTTCACCCAGCACACAGAATCATTTATAGTATTGTAATAGACAGCAATGTCCACACAATAGTAACTATTGCACAGCAATGCCCAGAGTAGTTAATGGTACAGTAGTGCCCATGCCTACAGTATGTGCCAGTGACATTGTCCCTATAATGCAGTCATATTGATGTCATTCAGGATCTTGCACTGCTCTCTACTAAAAAGGAACTTGCATGCCTCCAATCCGCAGCTACACAATATGTTTCAATCTCTGTGCTCATTAACACTGAAGACAAAGTTGGGAAGAAATCAGGGCCGAACTGGGACTAAAATTTGGCCCTGGCATTTGAAAGCACATGGCCCACTTGCCACATTTTCCATCCAAAAATATTAGCCAAGGTTGAAAGGTGTGTCGTTTTAGGACGCATGGCTTCACATGTAGTATGATTTGACACTTATATTGGGTATATCATTGCTGTCAAGACGAATGTCCTCTCAGTCACTTTACATATGATGCCGGGGATAAATAGTAATATTCAGCCCTGACATCATATTTTTAAAGGGTGATTTCCATCTTAGACATTTATGGCATACCCACAAGATATTCAATAAATGTCTGATAAATTCCATTTCCACCTCTAGGACCCTACACTGTTTCTGTAAATCCCATAGAAGTGAATGGAGTTACGGAGCCAGTGTTGCTCCCATTCACTTCTGTGGAAGTTATGGAAACAGCCTAGCAAAGTAAGATCGCCTACTTCTGCAATTTCCAGTCACCCCGGCAATGATTCTGTCCTTGAATGTGGCAGTCAACGGCTACCTCACCCAGTGGGATGGGGTAGGGTGGATCCCGTGTTCAGGAGATAGGTACGGGTACTTTAGAATATACCAGAAATTACTAAAATGGGAATACCCCTTTAATCTCGATCCCAGTGGTAGTCTTGACATCTAATGTTACCATAACTCTTTATACTACTGCTTCCCCACAGTGGCAACATGGCATAGTGAAAGTGGTAGTCTGTAGTCCACCTACTGTGTGAAGATGCATGTAATTTGAAGTCAGCACAGTGTAAGTGAATGGAGCAGGCTAAGATGATGATGTCCTTTGCCATTGTTTTTCCACCTACTACATTTTGTAAAATAAACAAGAATAATTATCAACTGAAACACTGAGGCAATACAAGTCCCTGCATAACCACCTTGAAACTTAGGGTATGTTCACATGGCAGCCTCCATTATGGCTGAAATTACGGAGCTGTTTTCAGGAGAAAACAGCTCCGGAATTTCAGACGTAATGGCAAGTTCAGGCGCTTTTCGCTGCGTCCATTACGGACGTAATTGGAGCTGTTTTTCCATGGAGTCAATAGAAAACGGCTCCAATTACGTCTCAAGAAGTGACAGGCACTTCTTTGACGCGGGCATCTTTTTTAAAAAATGACCGTCGGCTCAGTACATCGTAAAACCCATTCAAAAGAATGGGCAGATGTGTGCCGACGCTGTGGAGCCGTATTTTCGGACGTAATTCGAGGCTAAAACGCCCGAATTACGTCCGTAAATAGGGTGTGTGAACCCAGCCTAATAATTACATACTGAAACACTGAGCTACTACAAGTCCCAGTATAACCTAGTATTGAAAAAATACACAGTTAAGCACTCAGGCACTACAAGTCACAGCATAACCTAGGAATAAATGAATATATATTGGAGCAGAACAGCAGGGCTCACCTATCCTAGTGCCGACGTATGGTCACAGGAGCAGGGTATGCAGATGGGCAGAATTCAGGATTCCTCAGCAGGTAGAAAGCACTAGGGACATATTCTGGCTGCTTCATATGAGTGACCATCTCTTGTCTCTGTATGAACAGCACCTTCCGCCTTTGTGGGCGGTCACTGACAGCACCGCCCTGTGCAAAAAGTTTAAGCCTCCCTACAATCAATGGCAATAAAGGAATAATGCAAACATGCACTCACAAAACTGTACACATGCTGCACACATGCCACCCATACGCTAAACGCATGCCACATATATGGCTCCAAAATGCTCGACACACACCAAACACACAAGCCCCATTCAATCGTTACTCACAGGCAGGACACAAGCCACACACAAATAGGTCACGTGCAGAAAATGCGCCACTCACACATCACTTACACACAGGACGCATACCACACACTGGCTACTTTCATTACACATCAATTAATCACAGTTACCAGGTCTCTTTTTCCAAATTGTTGAACCCTGGTAGAACACCTACATGCTGCAACAAAGCCCCGCCCTTGAACCCAGTAAGCCACGCCCACTTTATGATTAAGTTACACCGTTCCGGACAGTGCACCCTTTTTACAAAAAATCAAGACTCCAGACACTTGCCAACTTAGCTTCTGCTCCTTAGTCTTACTGTAGTAGAGAGACCCCTCCTGACCCTTGGTGCAGAGAGAGAGGTCAGAGAAGGGGGAGAGAAGACTTTAGGGGCGGAGTGACTGACGTGGAAGCATGCAGAGACAGGTCAGAAGGGAGGGGGAGGAGCTACAGTAGTCTGCCAGGGATAAAGAGAGTGGCCACTACAGACATGGGCCCATCTGGCATCTTCCGGAATTGCCAAATGGGCAGTTGGGCCTTGTAATAAAAGGTGCACAAATGTGTGTTCTGGGACTTTTTCAGTAATCCAAGACTATCTCACAGAGTTTTAAACACTTGTTTGGCATGGTTTGTAGTTGTACATGTAGTGGCTAGAAGAAAGAGGGCCACGCTACATTATGGCCACCATGGCTCTAGACAATTCTCATACAATAGAGATATTTACATGCAACACCCCCATTTAGAATAAATCAAATAGCACAAAATTGAAGTAGAATGTAATTTATAAAATTTCATAACCTTTCTGCTTTAGATTTAGGAGCTTTTCCATTTTACCAGATTGTAAAAACGATATTACATGATAATAACCAAACATGCAATCAACATCCAGCTCTTAATTCTCTATTTAAGAGAATAAATTGTATAATTCTCATGAAATGGACAAATTATTTTGTAGGAATTGCGTATCGGGTCTACATGCAAGAGATTATTTATAAGCCAATATTGAACGTTGCTTTGACTCCTACACCAAGTGACTCATTTTATCTTTGTTTTCTTGCCTTGTGTACAGCCTGGTGACCTTCACATATAAATTGATATGTAGGTCCCCTTGTGTGGATAACATAGACCCCTTATGAAAACAATATTGTTGACTTGTGGACTGCCTAGTGAATATTCTGAATATCGACCACACAGTTCTTGGAAAACAAAGACTGAATAAATAGCCTAGAATGATGTGTAGTTACGGAGAACCTGTCACCTGCCCAAAAAACTGTAGCCGACACCCCAGATTGCAGGCGCCTCACAGATTCTGCTGCTTTTTATTACCTTATTAATCCAAGTAAGGTTTAGATAATGTCATAATTTAGTCATTTCTGTGGCCTTCTAATCATTCAGGGTCTTACGCTTACACTCCTCCAAGCAGTTGACTGAGGATATGAAAGTAAAGATAACTGATCCTTATAAGATAAGGCTATAAAAATAAAGTTAATATGGATAATTTAATATTTATACCGCACGGTACATGGCAGGGCGTAAAAAATAAATAAATAAATTGCTGGTGGATTTGCGGTTTTTTTTGCATTCCCCAAAGCATTTTTTTTTTATAAAACTTGGTCAATAAATTATATGTACCTTAAAATAGTACCAATAAAAACGAAAACTCATTCTGCAAATAAACAACCGTCATATGGCTACATTGGCGGAAAAATACAAAAAATAATAGCTCTTGAAATTCAGCGACACAAAAGTTACTGTTTTCTATAAAATATGTTTTGCTTAGCAGAAGTTCGAAAATGTTTAAAAAAAAATATATATATAAATATTTGGTATTGCCCCATTCATGTCGGCCTGTAGAATAAAGTTAAACGTGTCATTATTACGGCATGGTAAACAGCGAAAAATAAAACATCAAAAAACAATGGCGGAATTGCTGTTTTTTTTTTGCATTACATTCCAACCAAAACTAATAATAACGAATGAAAACTAATCAATATATTATATGTTCCCAAAAAGGTACCATTGAAAAATACAACTCATTCCACAAAAAAGTTTGATCATTAAAGGGGATTTCCCACAAAGAACATTTATCATCTATCCACAGGATAGGTGTTAAATGTATGATCGTTGGGGGCCCCACCACTGGGTTCCCACCTACTTTCAGTGAACAAACTCAGTGAAGATGTTTTAGTATGGAGCGGCGGTCGGATATGTGTGCTGCTGCTCCACTTAAAGTTTTTTTTTTTTAAATAGTTTTATCTTTGTAAAAGTAGTACATCCAAAAAAAAACTATATATATTTAGTATTGCCTTAAAAAAAACATATATTAAAAACAAACAATGGCTGCGTCGGCAAGTGCTTAAGAACCACCCTCTATAATTTCTCAGGGTTAGTCCTCATGCACATGGCGGCCGCGAACAGCCACCTGCATTTTTGGCCCGTGTACCCATATAAACTATGGGAGCACAGTCCATAAAAAGAAAAAGATATGACATGTCCTATCTTTTGTGGAGGCTTTCTACGGGCCAGACACAATCCCACAAATATACGGGAAGATGTCCGTGGTCAATAGAAATGAATGTTCCGTAATTGCGGACCGCAATTACGGACGAAATCTACGGTCGTGTGCATGGGTCCTTAGGCCATGAGATGCGAACCGTATGTCGGCCATGTTTCCCAGCCCAAACACAGTTCGGGGAGCCAGACTCCTAGCATCATAGTCATCCATGACGCTGTGAGTCACTGCCTCCCCGCAGGACTACTGTCCCATACTGTATTCAAGTTTTCTGTACGGTACGGTAGTCCCGCAGGGAGGCAGTGACCCACAGCGTCGTGGATGACTATGATGCTAGGAGTCCGGCTCCCTGAACTGTGTTCGGGCCGGGAAATGTGGCCGACCTACAGTCCGTGTCTCACAGATCGAACATGACCGTCTGAATAAGGCCTTATTGCCACTTCCAATTTCCACTAAGCTAGAGCTGAGTACTAAATCTAGTCCTGGGCTCTTCTACTTTTCATGCAAGGACTGTAGAATGCAAAGTACTGTTACACTTAGGCCTCACGAACACTGGCGGCCACGGACAGCCATCCGCATTTTCGGCCCGTGCCTCCACAAAAAGTATGCGAGCACGGTCCGTAAAAAGCAAAAGATTGGACATGTCCTAACTGTTGCGGAGGCTTTCTACGGCCCGTACACCTTCCCGCAAATATATGGGAAGGTCTCTGTGGTCAATTGAAATGAATCGGTTTGCAATTACGGACAAAATCTATGGTCGTGTGCATGGGGCCTCATACTGATTAATACTCACCATATTAGGGGAGGCCACACATTGCAGTTCATGCAGTAAACATATGTGGCAAAACCACGTGATATTTTACCAAAAAAGGGGCTGCAGTTTTTCAATGCATTTTTTTGACCGCATAGGTTTTACAGGTCTTTACCATAGTACCAGACACGAACCACGAGTAAGTGTGGCACTGTTTATGGAAAAGGAAAACATCCTTTTTCTAATTCTGGAAAACCTCTTTAAATCTAAAATTTTTGTTTTCAACATCTAACATATCAGAACAAGTCAATATTCATATGGGTACTATTATTTAGAAGAATACTGGGGTGACCCATTATTTACATTTTGTATGAAACCAGTATATTTTATATTGATTAAAATATGTTTTAACCTATGAAATGTCTTTTTGCCAAGTTAGGAACGACCAATGTTTGTGAAATGCATGAGCGAAAGAAGTAGGAATAATAGCTTTCAGTGCTGCAAATGAATGATAGAAAAGTGTACTGTATGTCTCTCATAGTTCATGCTGAGCTTTATCTTTGCTCTTATACAGAGGGTAACCGTGCCCACAGGGATTTATCCCTTTATCTTTGATAGCAACCAAACCGCACAAACAGTAGTGGACTAAACAGCTTTGAACACCCCCAGACAAAACCATTGCAAAAATGTATTCTTTAGTTGAGAAGCTATAAAACACATCAAACCTCTGCTCTCAACATTATCCCTTCCACGTCATACACAAGTAACAGTGTCTGTATAAAAGTATAAGGAACCAAACATACCTCTTTACAGGAAGCGATGACCATTCTCAAAGAAAGTCCTCTGACTTTGAAGGTTCTCAATGGAACAACCAATGCCTCATGCACACGAACACGATCATTGTGCCACTTGGGCCGTTTTTGACGGCATCCGAGTGACACCGGATAGTCTTCACGGACCCATTCACTTTAGCGGGTGAATCGGGTCCATGAAAAATTGTCAGTCTCCGATCCGAGGAAGGATAGAACATGTCCTATCTTTCCTCGGATCACTGATGGGACTTGGACGGCGCACTCGGTTGTGTGTATGAGGCGTAAGATAGATTTCTACAGATCTTGAGGCATTCATTATTTGGACAATGCCAGCCCGCATACGCTATTAGAATAAGTGCCATTCAATACTACTTTTCCCCTGCAGCAGACTCTTTGTGGTAAGGGGCTTCCCCTTGTCATAACAGCTAATCATTGGGTGGTCTACGTTGCCGGAGCATAGCGATTAGCAAAAGTAGTTGATGGATCCACACCTTTAGCAGCAGAGGTGATGACCACACCTAAAGGGGTTTTCCCACAAGGACATTTATGACATATCCACAGGATATGTAATAAATGTCAGATAGATGCGGGTCCCTCCTCTGGGACTCGCACCTACCTCTAGAACGTGGTCATCTAAACCCTGTTCTACCGCTCTGTGTTCTCGTTGAAGCGTGGGATTTCCGACGATGTTAGATGAAAGCCACTTAGGTCGCTGAGCTAAGCTGTTTCTGTAACTGCTGTTCACTTCTATGAGACTTATGTAAACAGCGTAGCTCGCCAAACTACGTGGTTTTCATCAAACATGGTCGAAAAAGCACACGCTTCAGCGAGAACACACAGCGGCAGAACAGGGTTTAGGGGGCCCCGTTCTAGAAATAGGTGCGGGTCCCAGAGCTGGGACCCGCATCTATCTGACATTTATGACATATCCTGTGGATATGTCATAAAAGTCCCTGATGGGAAAACGCATTTAAACTGATGTGCACAGTTTAATACCATGTGATTTTTAGATTTAGCATTCTCTGCTCTTTCTTAATTTATTTTACCAACAGTTGAAGCTCAGTTTTTGTGATACATAGTTACATAGTTAAGGTTGAAAAAAGACACTGGTCTATCAAGTCCAACCTATAATATAATGCTCCAAATCCCCTTCATAGACTTAGTTGATAAGGGGAAGCTTAGGGGTAGAGATGGTCCGATTCGGTCTGAATACTTTTGCCACAAATCAAAAGTGCCCTGAAATCTCGTGTCTGACTCTCCGATGTCTTCTAGGATTGTATCCAAGTAAAATCGAACCCCTTTCAAGCTCTTAAACGGCATGCCAACATGTCAAAGTGACAGCAGCATATATGGGAAGAGGAAGAGATAACCGCAGTGCATTTTGGGAAGGCTCCCTGCAACAATTTTGCCGCAATCCATGTGCCACAAACCCTAAAAGATTAATAATGTTAGAAATTTTGGACCGCAGTTGATACGTGTAGAATGGATTTGCTCATTTCTACCTAGGAGCTCACTGTATACTGTCTTATTATTTAGTTCAATGCATAATTAGTAGGCAGCAAGCACCAAAGCCCTCTCTAGTGGTAGCTTGAGGCAGACAGAATTTTATCATGTTTATGCAGTAGATTTGGATTTCTGTATCAGAAAAAAAGGACCTCTGGCCTCTTATTTAGAAATGAATCATGAATTTTGGATTTAAGAACAAAATGAAAATTCACTTTAAAGTATTTTTATGTTCCTTTCGAAAGGGTTTAGGAAACAGAGCACACGAAGTGTCCACATTGATGTCCATTCATTTTATTGTTTTGTCTGTACAAATGGATCTATGGATGGGATTTATCTATAGCTCTTCAAAACACTCCCTAAAATAATCCCAGATTACACATTCATATTGGGAGTTTCTCTGGAGAATATAGAGATCTGCGAGGAACGACGCATATATCTTCTGATATATCTGCTTATATGCACATTCCCCGGGGCATGGCTATAGACATAGCAGTTGTGCTTGGACCCTGCTATCTAAGGAAATACAACGTTCCCTCTGCCTATAAGAAAATACGAGTTAGATAAATTACACATTGTAGGTTGGTGCCCCTTGGGTACCAAGAGCTTTAACGTATACTTCTGCCCATTCTATTGAAGCACCAACTACCCTGCCAACGACATAATATGCCAAAATACTTACTTTATTATTATAACATGAAAACTTAATTTCATATTAAATAAACTTTTTTATATTGTCTCTTATTTACATTAGGAACATTTGCAGTTATTACAGGTAAGCACAACCAAAAATAATTATTCAATCTATGGAGCAGCTTTCTTTTTTGATTAGGTGTTTATGAGCTCTCGTATGCTCCCACGCTGATTATACTGCCGTAACAGCAATTTGGCCTATAAATAATTCAAGTGTTCTGCTATTCAGGAAAATGTGAGGATACATGATGGCGATGTAGTCTTTGTGTTCTCCTTCTCTGTTTCTAGAATGGAACTAGTCATTGCTATCAAAGCCTTCGTGTCCAACATACTAATTCCGCCTTCCCGTCTCCATCCTTAGGCTAAGTTCACACGGGGTGGATACGCTGCGTTAATGTACAGCATATCCGCCCAGGTTTCCGCAGGGAATTCCGGGCAAAAAAACAGCACCAAATTGTAGTGTTTTTTTGCCCAGAATGTCCGCTGCGAAAAACTGTACAATTGGCTGGCCTGCTAGCAGGCCGGCCTCCTGGAATGACGTTTCATCCCAGGAGACCGCTGCAGCCTATGATTGGCTGCAACTGCAGTCACATGGGATGAAACGCCATCCCAGGAGGCCGGTCCTCTGATGTCATCCAGGCCAGCCTCCTCAGATGACGTTTCATCCCGTGTGACCACCGCTACAGCCTGTGATTGGCTACAGCAGTCACATGGGATAAAACGTCATCCCAGGAGGCTAGGCTGCAGAACATCAGAGGTAAGTATAAGGTTTTTTCTTTTCTAATACTTGACAGTTTGTTGTTTGTTCAATGGAGAAAAGCCGCAACAAAATAGAGGTGATTCCACAAACACGAATGACACGCTGAGGCATAAAAAAAACGCACCGCAGGTAAATTAGTTTGCGGAATCTCTGCATATCACGTATGCAGCGTGTGGATGAGACTTCTTGAAATCTCATCCACTTCTCTGCTACAGTATTATGCTGCGGATCTTCCACAACAAAATATGTTGCGGAAAATCTGCAGTATTTACGCCATGTGTGGACTAGCCCATATTGTGTCATAATGCAGCTATTTCCCGATAGGAATTATAAGAAAGCATTCAAAATGTTCTTGCCATATGAAATCGGTCCCATTTTTTTTTTTTATGAAAATTGACATAGCAGAAAGCATGGATCTTAGACTATGCTTGTGTGAACAAGCCCTTATTCTTATCCCTGCAGCACTGAATGTGGCCTAACAAAAGCCCAAGAAAGACATTATAAGGGAAGACCGTGGGTCTATGTTGTCACTTAAGGCTCAGTAAAACTATGAAGTAGACTGAATTTCTTTTTGCTGCAATAAAATATTATATACTAGAATCCAAAATATGTACCAGAATAATATTGTCTTCTTTGCATTCTTACTATTTTTGGGGGGTCATTGCATATCAACAGACCATGTAGCAGTAAGATGAAGTATGTACTTTGGTTTCAGTGCTAAGGTCGAGCAGTACAACCTGTTGTAAATGATGAAGGTACAGATAGTACTGCCTCCTGGTAAATTATGTAGGTAATGTACAGATAGCATTACCACCATGGCTTTCCCTGTAAATGATGTAGGTACAGAAAGTACTGCCTCACTGTCCTTCCATGTAAATTATAGTACTATTTAATTACAGATAGTACTGCCTCCTGGTAAATTATGTAGGTAATGTACAGATAGCATTACCACCATGGCTTTCCATGTAAAAGATGTACTGCCTCACTGTCACTCCCTATAAATGTAGCACTTACAGATAATACTACGTCCTTGTATTTACATCTGTGATTACATATTTGTGATGAAGATAAAGGTAGTCTTGCCTTCATGGTTCTCATTGTAAATAACATATACACAGTATTACCTCTCTGTCTGTATATAATGCACAGATAGTACTGCCTCCATGTATCTGCTTGTAAATTATACAAACACATACCGTACTGCCTCCATCTCTCACATAACGTGGGAACTAATGCTGTAGCCCCCATCATTCGCACACTACTAAGAAGTGAAATAGGAAAAAAAATCCAGCTGGAAACGAAAGTGCGAGTATATATATATATAAATGCATAAATACAAAATAAATAAGTATATATAAATATAAAGTTGTATACATAACAGGAGATTTAATATCACATATTTTGGGAAGAATTATGGGTGGGAGTGGAATTCACAATTGTGTGGAAAGCCGGGAATCATCTCGTGGAAGGTGCTTTTCCTGAAAGGATATTACTAACCTATTGTGAAAGAGTTACTTAAGATAAAAATTCACCATTTTACAGTGTATATGTGTGTGTGTATATATATATATATATATATATATATATATATCTACATAAAAATTTGGGCAATGATGTAAATACATTAAGTTACTTTTTCTTGCCGTAATCCAGAGTTACATCCTGTATTTTACTCCAGAGCTGTATTTACAATTCTGCTGCTTACCATTGAAAGTTTCTCTATCAGCATTTTGGTGAAATAACAAAATAGGAGCAGCAAGGAGAAGATATTATTCTCACACAGCACATATACTCGGAGAAAATATGCAATCACATCTACTACAATCAATGTTTATTTTATATATATATATATATATATATATATATATATATATATATATATATATATATATATATATACATATACATATACATACATACACCCACACACACAAGTGGTTTATTAAGAAGTGACACACTGTGATGTGTAATAAACTCCAACAAAGCCTCAATCGGCAATTTTGCATCATGTTTAATTCACCTCCGCAGTAGTTTGCTGGTTAATGCAGAGTAATGTAAACTGTTCACTGTATATTAGCACTTGGTAACGCATGAACACTGAGCTGCCAAAGCAATTTATGGCATTAGTCATGACATTATCACATCATTTTCAATATTTTCCATTTCTTTCAATCTTGCAATCTTGCAATGATAATTGGATTTAAATGATTTCCACTGAATATATCACAGTTATCTGGAATGAATCATATAACAAGTTGTAGTAGAAAATGTATTGATATTAGTAGCGACTGATATTATAGAGGCACGATAACAACAGTGGGTACAATCTGAATACATTTTGATTACAATAAATTCACTAAAAGACTTAAGCAAATCTTCAAAAATCTCGATTGGTTCTCCAAAATGAGCATTTGAAATTTAGAGAATACATTATTTCTCTTGTAGTCAGTGAAGTACATTAAAAGTCCAAATTTTAATATTACAAACCACTGTCCATACGTATGTCATATTGGGGCTCTTGTGGCTCAGACTTGGGCCATCCATCTATGGCATTGACCGCCATTGTCTGACTGTGCTGGGGGACTCGGGAGCCAGATTTGCTGATCCCCTTGTCAGCTCCCATATTAAAGGGATTGTCTATGATGAGACAACTTTTGAAGAAGACAGTAATGACAAAGTGTAGCCATGTTTTTTTTCTTCAAAATGTTCCATTTGTAGTTTTTAGTTAAGATTTTATTAAATAATCCAGAACCGTCAGTACAGGGGCAGACATGGCGCCTCTGCAGCTGGTTAAGCTGCACAGGGGCCTTAATGGGATGGGGGCTCAGCCAGAAAGCAGTAGCTCATAGGAAGGGTCAGATTTCGTTTCACTTTTTGTTATCACCATTGTAGTTAAGAGGCGGAGCTTAGCATGGCAATAGGTGTGGCTCTATTAGACAAGGGGTTGGGCATCGTCGTGCACAGCGAGGACTTAACAGTGGAGGGGTGTTTCAGACATCTATGTCCTAACAGGATTCTTATTCCAAAGGTTCAGTAGTCTACAAAAGAAAGCAGGTAAGTAAAGCTATGTGACTTGTAATTGTAACATTGTGGTTACAATTGGGTCATGTGTCCAGTGTGTGAGTGGTGTGTGCGTCATGTGTCCAGTGTGTGAGTGGTGTGTGCGTCATGTTTCCAGTGTGTGAGTGGTGTGTGCGTCATGTTTCCAGTGTGGGAGTGGTGTTTGCGTCATGTTTCCAGTGTGGGAGTGGTGTGTGCGTCATGTGTCCAGTGTGAGTGGTGTGTGCGTGATGTGTCCAGTGTGTTAGTGGTGTGGGCACCATGTGTCCAATGTGTGAGTGGTGTTTACGACATGTGATCGGTGTGTAAATGGCGTGTGTGTCATATATCCAGTGTATGAGTAGCGTGAGCATCATGTATCCATTGTGTTAGTCGCGTGTTTGGCATTTCACATGTGTGTAAGTAGTGGGTGTGACATGTGTCCAGTGTGTTAGTGGCATGTGTTCACTGTGTGAGTGGTGTGTATGTGTCTGGTGTGTGTGTGTGTGTCTAATATATGAGTGGCGTTCATGTTGCATGTGCACATAATGTGACCTGGGTGTATAGTGTTTCCTATGTGTGAATGGCATGTTATTCAATTATGTAATATGTATATACAGGGACGTCGCTAGCACCGGGCCTTCGGGGCCCAAGCCCCGGATCTTTGGCCCAGTTCCTTGGATCCCCAGCGGATGCCACATTCGGGTTGCAATTGCAACTGGGTCGCAGCGGTCCAAATTGCGACCGGGCCGCGGCCGTATTTATAAAAGTTACTATAGTAACTGAAGTCTATGTAATAAAATACACAGGCCCTGTTACTATAGTAATGACATACTTACCCATCTTTCTTCCTGAGCGCAGCGGAAGTCCTGACGTCTCCTATCGTCATTACTTCACGACGTTGAGCGCCGCGGATTATGTCACAACGCTAGATGGTGTTGGGACATCTGCTGCACCCGCAGACGAAGAGTAGGGTGAGTGTAACGTTACGGTCTGCTGAGGTTCTGTATCTAAGCCTACCTTGTGGTACGCCTAGATACAGGGTCTAACAGACAGTATCACACATGGACCCTGTATCTAATCCTACCACATATTAGGCTTAGACATAGGGCCCCAGCAGAGAGTAATCTTATACAGTATAAGATTACTGTCTGCTGGGACCCTGTATCCAAGCCTACCTTGTGGTAGGCTTAGATACAGGGTCTAACAGACCGTGTCACACATAGACCCTGTATCTAAGACTACTGCATGGTATTCTTAGATACATAGCCCATGTCTGATCCTGTCTGATGGGCCTTGAATCTAAGCTTACCACATAGTAGGCTTAGATACAGGGCCCCAGCAGACCGTAATCTTATGCAGAATAAGATTACTGTCTGCTGGGGCCCTGTGTCTAAGTCTACCTTGTGGTAGGCTTAGATACATGGTCTAAGAGACAGTATCACACATGGGCCCTGTATCTAAGACTACCGCATAGTATTCTTAGTCGGCTTTTTTTTATTTTCAATAAAATGGTTAATGAGGGTTGTGTGTTTTTTTTTTAAATTTCAATATAACATTTTATCTATGTCTTTGTATTGTTTCTTTTAAACTTTATTAGTAATAGCTGCTGGCTGATTGACAGCGTCCATTGCTAAGGCGGGGCTTACTGTTAGCCAGTGCAGAGGCTAACACTAACCCCTATTATTACCCTGGAACCCACCACCACCAGGGATACTGGGAAGAGCTGGGTACGATCCAGTACCTGACCATCTGTAGCGATGGTTGGGCACTGGGGCAGCCGCAGGCTGGTATTATTAGGCTGGGAAAGGCCAAAAACAGTGGCCCTTCCCACCATGGTAATGCAATGGGTCTGTGGTTTTCACTCACCCATTGACTTCAATGGGCGACTAGGTGCGTATGGTATAATATTAGATTATACATACAAATATATCATACACTAATACATACCATAAGAGGTACAATAGTAATTGTGTGTCTAAATAGTACCAAAAAAAACCTACCATACAGAGTGAAAATATTTTAGAGCAAGAAGCGGCTTTAGTAGCTTTAATAAAACAATTATCAAAACCAGACCTGACATAAAAAAAGAAAAAGCAATTAATAAGATAGAAGAAGTAGGATGCGTCTCCCAGGCATACATTCACAGAAACTGCAGAGAAAATAAACAAATACTTCAGGTCCTGCAGAACTGAAATATTTTATTTATTTTATATTGTTGATGTAACGACGGGGGTAGGGAAACGAACAAGTGAGCCCTAATCTACCCGCCACTCTGTCCCTGCCTACTTGCAACGACCCGCCCTAGGCGACGGGGTACAACTGGGCGGCGGTCCCTACGCTCAGTAAGTGCACGAGACAAAAATACAAGGGAATACAAAGCAAAGGGAAAGGGGCAGTTGCCCACGGCAACACCGTGAGCAACAGAGTGGTGAACGAGCCAAGTCAAACCAGGAGAGCACGAGGTACCAAACGCAGAGCAGAAGAGTAGTCAGTAAGCCAGGGTCAGTATGGAGCAGGATCAAATAGTTAGGAACTGTAGCTGGGCCAGGAAACCACACGGAAAGAATCACAAGCAAGGAGGAACAGGAAAGGCAGGTATAAATAGACAGAGCGCGGGAGCTAGCTCCGTCTGGCCAGGCTGCGATAGGCTCTCCCACTCCTAAGCCTGCCATCCTGAGTGGTGGAAGAAGGAGTCAGTCTCAGAGACGTAGATTCAGGTGTAGACTGATTACCTATGGGAGTTAACCCCAAAGCTGTGCCTGGCAGATCCTTTACAGTACCCCCCCTTTTATGAGGGGCCACCGGACCCTTTCTAAGTGGACCTGGTTTACTGGGGAAGCGAAGGTGGAACTTTCTGACCAATACCCCAGCGTGAACATCCCGGGCGGGTAGCCAAGTCCTCTCCTCAGGCCCGTATCCTCTCCAATGGACCAGGTACTGGAGGGAGCCTTGGACCATCTTGCTGTCCACAATCTTGGCCACCTCGAATTCCACCCCCTCAGGGGTGAGAACGGGAACAGGAGGTTTCCTCGAGGGAGCCAAGGACGGGGAGCAGCGTTTAAGGAGGGAGGCATGAAACACATCGTGTATACGAAAAGATGGGGGTAACTCCAGCCGGAAGGAGACAGGATTGAGGACTTCAATGACCTTATACGGCCCAATAAACCGGGGAGCAAACTTCTTGGACGGGACCTTAATACGCAAGTTCCTAGACGATAACCACACCAGATCCCTGACCATAAACAAGGGGTTAGCAGAACGTTTTCTATCAGCCTGAGTTTTTTGTACGCTCTGGGACGCCTCTAGGTTCTTCTGAACCTGGGCCCAGACTGTGCACAGTTCCCGATGAACGACCTCTACCTCGGGATTGTTGGAACTACCAGGTGAAACGGAGGAGAACTGTGGATTAAACCCAAAATTACAGAAAAAGGGGGAGACCCCTGACGAGTTACTGACCCGGTTATTAAGGGAAAATTCAGCGAGGGGAATGAATGAGACCCAATCATATTGACAGTCAGAGATAAAACACCTTAAATATTGTTCTAGAGATTGATTAGTCCTCTCAGTTTGGCCATTGGTTTCAGGATGGAAGGACAGATCAATCTCCAACTTCTTACAGAAGGCTCTCCAAAACAAAGAAACAAATTGTACCCCTCTGTCCGAAACAATATTGACAGGGACCCCATGGAGACGCAGGATGTGTTTGACAAACAAGGTAGCTAACGTCTTGGCGTTGGGTAGTTTCTTGAGGGGCACAAAGTGGCACATCTTACTGAAGCGGTCTACTACCACCCACACCACCGACTTGCCTTGGGATGGAGGCAAATCGGTGATAAAACCCATGGAGATATGTGTCCAAGGTCTCTGGGGAATGGGCAACGAACGTAGTAAGCCCGCTGGTCGGGACCTGGGAGTCTTGGACCTAGCACAAACCTCACAAGCGGCGACGTAGGCCTTAACGTCTTTAGGCAACCCAGGCCACCAATAGTTTCTGGCAATGAGGTGTTGGGTACCCAGGAGGCCTGGATGACCAGATAGTGCGGAGTCATGATTTTCCCTAAGTACCCTTAGCCGGTATTGCAGGGGAACAAACAGCTTGTCCTCAGGAAGGTTCCTGGGAGCTGTACCTTGATCAGCCGCAATTTCAGAGACTAAATCAGAATCAATAGAAGAAATGATTATACCGGGAGGCAAAATACAAGCAGGATCTTCCTCCGAAGGAGGGCTGGCCATGAAGCTACGCGACAGTGCATCGGCCTTAATATTTTTAGACCCAGCCCTATAGGTAACCAAAAAGTTGAATCTGGTAAAAAATAGCGCCCATCGAGCTTGTCTCGGGTTTAGCCTCCGGGCAGATTCTAGGAAAACCAGATTCTTGTGGTCGGTAAGGACCGTTACCTGGTGCCTAGCCCCCTCCAGGAAGTGGCGCCACTCTTCAAATGCCCATTTAATGGCTAAGAGTTCGCGGTTGCCAATATCATAGTTACTCTCAGTGGGTGAAAACTTCCTGGAGAAGTAGGCACAGGGGCGGAGATAGGTGAGGGACCTGGTACCCTGGGACAAGACAGCCCCCACTCCCACCTCGGATGCGTCAACTTCCACGATAAATGGCTCCATTTGGTTGGGCTGAACCAGCACCGGGGCCGAGATAAAGCACTTCTTAAGGACCTCAAAAGCCTGGACAGCCTCAGGAGACCAGTGGAGGAGATCAGCACCTTTGCGAGTGAGGTCCGTAAGAGGCTTAGCGATGACCGAGAAGTTAGCAATAAATCTCCTGTAATAATTAGCGAACCCCAAAAAACACTGTAACGCCTTCAGGGAGGCAGGTTGGACCCATTCCGCCACAGCCTGAACCTTGGCGGGGTCCATGCGGAATTCATGAGGATTTGACCCAAAAATGGTATCTCCTGTACCCCAAACACACATTTTTCGGTTTTTGCAAACAGTTTATTTTCCCGAAGGACCTGGAGCACCTTCCTGACATGCTCAATGTGGGAGGGCCAGTCCTTGGAAAACACCAGTATGTCATCAAGGTACACTACAAGAAATATCCCCAGGTAATCTCTCAAAATCTCATTTATGAAATTCTGAGAGACCGCCGGCGCATTACACAACCCAAAGGGCATGACGAGGTATTCGAAATAACCTTCGGGCGTGTTAAACGCAGTCTTCAACTCATCCCCCTCTTTGATGCGGATAAGGTTATACGCCCCCCGTAGATCAAACTTAGAGAACCATTGGGCCCCCTGAACCTGATTAAAGAGATCAGGAATCAAAGGAAGGGGATACTGGTTCCTTACAGTGACCTTATTCAGGTTACGGTAGTCAATGCATGGCCTAAGACCACCATCCTTCTTCCCTACGAAGAAGAAGCCAGCACCTACCGGAGAAGTAGAGGGGCGAATGTAACCCTTGGCCAGGCATTCCTGGATGTACTCTCTCATGGCTTCACGTTCGGGACAAGAAAGATTAAATATCCTACCCTTAGGAAGCTTAGCTCCTGGTACCAATTTGATAGCGCAATCGTATTCTCTATGAGGAGATAACACTTCGGAGGCCTCCTTAGAGAAAACATCAGCGAAGTCCCGAACAAACTCAGGTAGCGTGTTCACCTCCTCAGGGGGAGAAATAGAATTAACAGAAAAACATGACGTCAAACATTCATTACCCCATTTGGTAAGCTCCCCAGTATTCCAGTCAAATGTGGGATTATGCAACTGCAACCAGGGAAGGCCTAAAACCAAATCGGACGATAATCCCTGCATCAACAGTACAGAGCACTGCTCCAAATGCATGGAGCCAACAAGGAGTTCAAAAACAGGGGTATGCTGTGTAAAATAACCATTAGCAAGAGGAGTGGAGTCGATACCCACTACCGGGACAGGTTTAGGCAAATCAATCAAAGGCATAGCAAGAGACATAGCAAATTCCACAGACATGATATTAGCAGAGGACCCTGAATCCACGAAGGCACTGCCGGTAGCAGACCTACCACCAAAAGAGACCTGAAAGGGAAGCAAGATCTTATTACGTTTCATATTTACGGGAAATACCTGTGCGCCCAAGTGACCTCCCCGATGATCACTTAGGCGCGGAAGTTCTCCGGCTGCATTCTTACGCTTAGGACAGTTGTTCACTTGATGCTTGTCATCCCCACAGTAGAAGCAGAGACCATTCTTCCTGCGGAAATCTCTACATTGTTGGGGGGACATGAAGGCCCCGAGTTGCATAGGTACCTCTGAGTCTTCCGGGGAAGAACGAAGCAACGGAACCTCGGGAGGCATCATGGGGGAGTCGGAGGAGAAAACACATAAACGTTCGCGTTGTCGTTCCCTGAGACGTCGGTCAAGTCGTACCGCTAAAGCCATAACCTGGTCTAGGGAGTCAGAAGAGGGATAGCTAACTAGCAGGTCTTTCAGGGCATTCGACAGACCCAACCTAAACTGGCACCTTAAGGCAGGGTCATTCCACCGAGAAGCTACGCACCATCACGGTTGAACTTGATGGACATGTGTCTTTTTTCAGCCGTACTTACTATGTAACTATGTAACTTCCTAAAGTCAGAACAATACTCCTCAACTGGTCTCTTACCCTGACGTAAGGTCACCAGCTGACTCTCGGCAAAGTCAGTCTTGTCAGTCTCGTCATAAATGAGTCCGAGAGCAGAAAAGAAAAGATCAACGGAGGAAAGTTCAGGGGCGTCAGGAGCCAAGGAGAAGGCCTATTCTTGGGGCCCGTCCTGGAGCCGGGACAGAATTATACCCACTCGCTATCTCTCAGAACCTGAGGAGTGGGGCTTTAAGCGAAAGTAAAGCCTACAACTCTCCCGAAAGGAGAGAAAAGCCCTCCGGTCCCCTGAGAACCGGTCGGGCAACTTGAGGTGGGGTTCAGGAGGTGAGGTGAGGGGAACTACCAAGGTAGCATCAGGCTGGTTGACCCTCTGAGCCAGGGCCTGGACCTGTAGGGAGAGACCCTGCATTTTCTGAGCCAGGGTCTCAAGGGGGTCCATAGTGGTGTCAGGGACCAGGGTAGACTAGGTATGGGCTTGTGATTATGTAACGACGGGGGTAGGGAAACGAACAAGTGAGCCCTAATCTACCCGCCACTCTGTCCCTGCCTACTTGCAACGACCCGCCCTAGGCGACGGGGTACAACTGGGCGGCGGTTCCTACGCTCAGTAAGTGCACGAGACAAACATACAAGGGAATACAAAGCAAAGGGAAAGGGGCAGTAGCCCACGGCAACACCGTGAGCAACAGAGTGGTGAACGAGCCAAGTCAAACCAGGAGAGCACGAGGTACCAAACGCAGAGCAGAACAGTAGTCAGTAAGCCAGGGTCAGTATGGAGCAGGATCAAATAGTTAGGAGCTATAGCTGGGCCAGGAAACCACACGGAAAGAATCACAAGCAAGGAGGAACAGGAAAGGCAGGTATAAATAGACAGAGGGCGGGAGCTAGCTCCGTCTGGCCAGGCTGCGATAGGCTCTCCCACTCCTAAGCCTGCCATCCTGAGTGGTGGAAGAAGGAGTCAGTCTCAGAGACGTAGATTCAGGTGTAGACTGCTTACTTATGGGAGTTAACCCCGAAGCTGTGCCTGGCAGATCCTTTACAGTTGAACTCTACTAGTTTGCATATATAGAACCAGCGTGATGCAAAAATATTGCACTTAAGGGTGCTGTTTGAGATGGAAAAAAAAAACAGAGCAGGTTTTTTCTATCTCAGTAACAGCACCCTCTTTGTCGATGGGCTGTGTCTGGTATTGCAGCTCCACAAGTCTCCAAAATTTCACATTTCCTCGGGCTCTTTGTGGATTTAAAAGCGGATGAATAATAAGCCAGACAACGTTGTTGACCTTGAGCATTGGTGTTGGCCAAGACTTTCGAGAATTTTGTAGACCTCAAATTAATTCAAACCATCCACTCGAAAACCCCAATATACAAGGCTGCAGCTATATTTTTTGGAGATTTAGAAAATACAATTTTAAGAATGTCTGCAAGACTGGGACAAGTCGAAACCAATTAGCCAATGTTAAGTTGATACTACAGAATACAGAAGGTATTTACATAGGTCATATCCATCACATCTTCAATGGATCTGGATACATAGTTGGCCACGGGGGCATAAAAGTCAATTTGTCTCACTGCCACATATTGAAGATTAATCTTAGCGTTTTTTTCTAAATTTGATGGAAGCAAACTATGTAAATACAAAATTTTGCTTTGCTTTTGTGCTTTTTTCAGGAATTTTTTTTGCATTCAGATATTGCATTAAAGACTATAGTGAAATATAAAATGCATTACATACGACTGCGTTTTGGTTTGTGGCGGTTTTGAGACAATTTTGTGGTCAGTGGCACTCTTTTCCAAACGCAGCATACTTACATCTCCAGTTTTGCACTCACATATATGACTGATGGATGCAGACATGGTAAGAATAGCATCTTATTACTTGGTGGTGCACATGCTGCCTTCTGCTCCTTCCAAAGATCTCAGATGTAGGCTCATTGGTCCATAACCCTTACTCCACACTTCATTTTTTTTTGCCTATTTCCTATTCTCAGCCATGCCTTTTTGATAGTTCCACATGCTTCAAACACATTACATTGACTTTTCTTCTCAGGTGAATATAATTTTTTTTTAAGATCTGAAGCAAGAAAAAAATGTTCTCATATCAATCAAAGATAAACCCTTAAAAACTAAAATATATAACATTACAAATTTTTGAGGTGCTAAGTACTAATAGAGGTCAACTCCACATATAGCCTCCCCTGTAGATAGTGCCCCACATATATCCTCCCCTGTAGATAGTGCCCCACATATAGACTCCCCTGTAGCTTGTGCCCCACATATAGCCTCCCCTGTAGACTGTTCCCCACATATAGTCTCCCCTGTAGATAGTGTCCCACATATAGCTCCCACTTGTAGATAATGCCACTCACACTTTTAGGTGGAAGAAAAAAACTTTACATACTCACCTTGATCCCGTCCCCGCGCCATCCGGTGTCAGTGCAGGCCTGCTCTCTTCTGAGCAGGTCTGCTCTCTTCTGAGCAGGTCTGCTGGGGTTTGAATGATGGTGCTGATTGGCAGGGCAGAATGACTTGCGCCGCCAATCAGCGCCTTTTAACAACGGAAGTGGCACGATGACTTCATCGCACCGCTACGTCGATGAAAGGTGCTGATTGGCAGGGCAGAATGACTTGCCCCGTCAATTAGCGCCTTTCAACAATGGAAGCAGCGAGATTACGTCATCGCTCCGCTAGCATTGTTGGAAGGCACTGATTGGCAAGGCAAGTCATTCTGCCCTGCCAATCAGCGTCATTGTAAGGTGCTGAATGGTCTGGCCATATAGACGCAAGTACAATTAGTGAAGGAGGGGGTGCCGGCTGGTTTCAGTGGCGCCGCCCCCTCAGAGAAGGAGCAGGCCTCCGCCTGAGGTGAGAAGCTCATCTCGCCTCATGGACGGTGCGGCCCTGATTGAAAGGAATGTGGTCAACAGGGGTTACTATAACATTCCGTGTTGTGTACTGTAGTACAGTGTCGGGAAACTCTGTGTTTTAAACTAGTATTAGAGTGGTTCTTATTGATCCTGCAATGCAATTGTTGTGTAGTTCTCCCTACATACTGCAAGTTGCAAGGTCATTTTAAAAGGTATATGATGTAATCACTACTGCAATTCATGATGGTTTTTATAGGAAAAGTTACACCTGTTACTGTTGGCGTAAAGGTATTCGTCCACACTTAGCACCATAAATTGTCTCTAGTATGTGTGCGTGTTTGAGAAAGAGAAATTATATTGTCAACTGATGTAAGTGATAGCAATCTCTACAGCGCCGCAGAATATGTTGGCACTATAAAAGAAAAATAGTAATAAAAGGAATAACAAATGCATTACATATAGTTATACTCAATCACAGGTCTATGTGTGATAAAGTAGTGATCGGGGGTGGACATTTTTCTGAATTTCTTGTGATTTGACCTGGTATGAAACACTACTTTCAGCCTCTCCCCAGCCACAGCAGATTACTTTCAACTGCGTTGTTAATAGAGATAAGATTTTTGCTTTGCTCTCTCCTTAATGTGTTTTTCTCACCCTTTTCCCTCCATGTGGCACCGCACTGAACAACGTAGAACGGACTGAACTTTACTACATTGTAAGCTTACAAATTGATACAGCGCCAGAGTTCGCAACTCTATGTAATGATGATTTCAGGCAGTAATGTCCCTTTTTTATGACACATGACAGATGATAGAAGGAAAAGATATATGGGCTTCAGAAGTAGAAAACATCTGTTTAGAATTTGTCGGAATACAACATTTGTGAGAATCAGTTTGAAGCTATATCTATAATTTCCAAAAATGCTAATGAAAAATAAATGGTGCGGCAGTCATGGCCCATGCTGGTGTATACAAGCCTTGTTATCAATGGTAATATATACATATTAACGAGAATCTTCTGTTAACAAGCAGCTGCTTACTGCTTTACTTACTGTATAATCTGTATTTCTGTAAATTCTGTGTATAGGAAGCATATGTAAAATGCAATAAAGCCAACATTTATTGCATTGTACTTTAAAGGGGCTGCTGTCAAGCTTAAAGGGATTTTTTGGTTATATGCAAATTAAGTTGAATCACTATAGAAATTAAAAGTTCTACAACTTTCTAATATACTTTGTGTTTCAATTCCTCAACATTTTCAAGATATTTGTTTGTTGTCAGTGAATGAGAACATTCTTGTTTACATACAGACTGCAAACTGGTACAAACCCAGCCCTGCTCTCATCTGAGAAGTGGATACAATTGTATTTAGTCCAGGCAATGCTCTGTGAGCTAAATACATCAGTAGCACTAGTTGTATAAATATCTCTGGTAGTTTGCTACAATGTATCAGTCTGGAGTCCAGTCTGTTTAGTTCACAGGGGATTGTCTAGACTGGATATATTTGTATCCGCTTCTCAGCTGAGAGCAGTACTTAGATATGCACCAGTTTCCTGCCTCTGAATGTAAATAAGAGTGTTCTCATTCACTGACAGCAAGGAATTATCTTGAAGATGGTGAGGAATTTAAACAAAGTATTTAAGAAAGTTGTAGAACTTTTTATTTAAGCAGTGAATTTGCTTATTTTTAAACTAGAATTGGGAGCCTTTTTTTGGGCTTCTCTTGTCCTTTCAAATATTTTTTATGGGAAGAATATATCAGTTTGCAGTGCTATGAAAATATCAAAACCCCAATGGACGCCAATAAAGTCAATGGCATCTGTTGGGATTTGCCGGTATGTATTTGAAACAAAAACATAACTCGATGCTACTGAGTCGCAATGCAAAATGCATTGGTGCCCTCCAACCATCATGTCCTATTTGTGAAGTGGAAGCGGTACCTTTGGGCCCCTTCACGTACCATAGACCAAGTGCCACTGTGACCTTTACATCCCTATTGCTTTTCCCTGATTTGACATCAATTCCGGTATAGTTGTCATGACTGCATTATAAATGAAAAAAAAAAGGTAAATGGAAAAAAATAAAAAAATAATTCAGACAAACTATTGAATCATCTACCAAAAAAAATAAAATAAAAAGTACAATAGAGGGGGAATCGGCACCCCCTATTATGTCTATGTGGATGAGGTTTCCTGATACCCCTTTAAATGTTACCCATTTTTTTATTTTTTATTTTCCTATCGAGTAGAATACACAAGATTTTTTCAGCGCTCTTTATCATGTAACCCTGATAACTGTTTGCCATTTATTACAGGGGGAAGGAAAGAGGTAAATGTAAACCATGTTGTATTTATTTTCTCACATTTGTGTTACTTGTATATCTTGTAACTCAGAATCAGCAGTTGCGTTAATGAATATCAAGACCTTGCTGTATCTTAGCTCTAGAAGATATGTTCATGCTTGCTATTCACGGTCTGCCTCTAGGGGGCAGTCACTGCATGGATATGAATGCCTCCGTGTCACATCTTATTGAAGGATTATTTTAAAATTAGTATTAAATAAAGAGAAGGAAAGATTAGATTGTCCACTCACGAGAATTTTTTGAAACCTATGCAAAGCCAATTTTTGTATTTTAATTTAAAAATGCGGATGGATTTGAGAGGTATCAGTGATAAGCGCTCTGAAATATTCTGCAAATTATCCAATCCTCCTATACGATCCTAACAATAATAACATTTGTCACTAATGCAAATATGGGCTGCGGATTACATATCGGGTGTCTTCAAAGCTCGAATGCAAATAATGACTTGGTTATATTATTTTTAAGCACCGTTACAGTGGCGTCTGTTTTTGAAGGCAGCGGTGACACATCTGAGATAGATGTCTATATTTCCCTAAGGCAAAACATGATTTAAATCCTCCTCAACCCTGTGACTTCAAGGTGTTCTAATTAGTTGTGCATATAAATGGCTAACTTGGATAAACGTATAGGTTGTACAGGAGCGATGACAACCTCAAAATATTTAAAGGAGAAGTGTTTGAATTTTTACCGTCATGTAGTAATGGAAATGAATAAATGCTGCAATATAAAGTTATCCTAAATAGTTCCATAACTCTGCTCCTTTTTCTTCTATGTTATAAATATACAACAATGTACAGATGTAGCCATCTTTATCTTCACTTTTTACGCATCGAATACACACTGCCAGGAAACTTCAACTTGACTTTTTCAATGGTTTTTCAATGGCTTTTTTTGTGTTATATCACGCTGCAGCAAGTTGTCAGAGTCAAGATAAACTTGGCTACATCTGTACATAGAGGAGAAGGGATCCCCCAAAAAAAGGGTCAAGTGACCTAGACTAGGCAATCACACCTTCTATCCTGGGACACGATAGCCTAACATATGTTGCACCCCCTACCCTGTTCGCTTTGTGTCACTTTGACCGGTGTGATCCTTAGGCGTCCAATTGCAGACGGAGAAGGATCTGAACTTAGATAAAAGACAAACCATAGGGCCTACCTCTATGGCATATACACCTTTGTAAATGCCAAGTATGAACAGGGTCGTAGCTATAGGGTAGTAGTGGCATTGGGATATATACAAAGAAAATCCAAATAGGAACATCTGACTAATGTAACGAAAAAATAGTACCCGGTGCCGTCCCAGAAAAATACAATAGTAATAGTAGTGGCATTAGCAGAGGTAGCAGTCACACCCGGGCCCTGGTGCCTGAGGGGGTTCAAAGGCCCCTCTGACACAATAGAAAACACCAGTATTATAAATGACCGTTACAGGTGTCGCATTGAGGCTCAGGAGCTTCTAGTTATGCCTTGTGCACTGTAATATTGAGATCATTAAAGGGGTTTTCCATAATCAATATTTATCACCTATCCACAGGATAGGTGATAAATATATGATCAATGGGCATCCGAACGCTGGGACTCTCACTGATCACGAGAACAGGCTTACCGTGCCATTCCTGGGAGCCCCATAGGAATGAAGCGGTAGTGCGCATGCTCGACCACCGCTCCATTTATTTCTATGGGGCTGCCGAAGAAAGACTCACAGCTCCCATATTAAAGGGAATCTCTTTGATGCGATAACACCTCTACAAATTATATTATATGACTTTTTAGTATAAAAAAGCTATTCTTGCTGTCTAATAAGAAAGTAGTTAATGGTCAAGCTCAAGGAATTGCTATCACCATGGAAGCATATAAATGCCTTTGGCTAAATTTTTCCAATTTTTTTTCTAAATTCATTCATTCATTCTGAGGTAGAGATCATATGTTAAAAATTAGACAACCAGGAAATGTACTATTAACTCATTCACTGCTCTAGGTCACCTATTATTAACTCCTTCTCTGCCCTAGATCGTCAGGGTTTAAGCCATTAATCTCTTAACTGTCTGGACCACCAGGGATTTTACCATCAACCCTAGAACATCAGGGATTTAACAATGAATCATTTCACTGTCAATTATTGATGCCGAAAGTGGACTGATTTCCTGCGTTTTTTTCCCCATAGAACGCAATGAGGAACAATAATTTCGCAGCAACTTGCACTGCGTAATTTTCTGCGGAAACCCTGCAGAATTTCTTACAGGGGGGGGGATAACATCGCAGAAAGAAGAAATATCACCACCACACAGCCCTTGAAACTACGCAGTTGACTGTAGCAAAACCTTTACATGTGGACAAGCCCTAAACCCTTTCACCTCTCTAAGGGCATTTTCAGACGTGGCAGAATTTTTCCGCTGCAAATGTTGCTGCAAATTCGCGGCAATTACGCATCGAATCTGCAGCAACATTTGCATATTTGACAGGTAATTCAGATGTTGCGGATATCACAGCAGACTAGCCGCAGTTTTCAGACTTTACATCGCAAAGGCTGAAATCCGCAGTGAAAATCCTCTGCTTCTCCGCTGGCGGCCATGCATGCTGCGGAATGAAAACTCTGCAACAGCTTTTTCCACAATGTCTGCACTAAGTTATCTAAAAAAGCATAGAAACCAATAGAAAAAATGTCTGCTGTGAATTTCCACTGCGAACTGTCCAAAGCGGAATTCAACAGCAATTCTGCCACGTCTGAACATGCCCTAAAACTCCAGGGATGTTTACATTAAAGAGGTTTTACGGTTTTATATAAAGATAGCTTAATCATTGAATAAATAAAAAGTGAAACAACTTTATAATATACTTTGCGTTTCAACTGCTCACTATTTTCCAGACTTGCTTGCTGTCAGTTGAGGCAATGCTCTGTGAGCACAATACATTAGCATCGGGCTTCATTCACATCTGCGTCAGGGCTCCATTTCTACCACCAATTTCAATGGTGACTGATCCGGTGCCCATGCTTTCCGTTTGTCTCCGTGGTGCAGTGGTTCCATTGTTTTGACGGAATCAATAGCGTAGTCGACTACACTATTGCTTCCGGCAAAACGACGGGTCCACTGCACCACGGAGACAAACGGAAACCATGGCCACCAGATCCGTCACCATTGAAATCAATAGTGATTGAAACGGAAACCTCAATTTGTGTCTGTTCATGGTCCCATTCTGACGGAAAGCTCCGACAGAACGTCAGAATGGGACCCCAACGCAGATGTGAACGAGGCTTAAGCTGTATAAATCTCTCTGTAGCTAGCTACAATGTATAAGTCAGGAGTCCAGGATGTTTATCTCACAGACTATTGCCATGACTTATATATATATACACTATTACTAATTACTAATACATATCGTTTCCTATTTCATTTTGCTGTGGGGCCTATAATTGAGGCCCTATGGATTCTAGTTCCGTCCCTGTGTCAGATATAGCACTTCTGACATGATACTGAGAATATCTTAAGTTTCCACTATGTAGCAATGAGACTTGAAGAACTTCATTCACATGCAGGAGGAATTTTACTCAGGACAACTCACGCTGCCACAAATCTTTTGAATATGTGATTCAAAAGATAGAGATGTTACTGAAGGTATATAGCTACGGCATTTGATCTTACTGCAAAACAAGTAATGTTGTTAGAAGTCGACGTTGACGACGGGCTCTGAACATTTTTAGAAGAACATAGAAATGGTTTTTGGTCCCAGTGAGTAATCTTTGACACCATCAAGAATATTCTTCATGCAAAATTGTAGTAAACACATTATGCTATTTGACAGCTGCTGACTCTTCCAGGTTTATGAATTTATTGGAGGATAACTAAGAAGTCAGGAAGAATCCGATTCTCTGAAAATTCATTTGAAGCGTCTTTTTTTGTTTGTTTTTCAAACTGTATTTTTATTGAAGAAAAAGTTTTTGCCATAATGAAAGAGGAATCGACAAAGATCCACAGATAGGAGTTGTACAATGCGGTAGTAATAAAAATAGCAAGATAGGAGAGACTGTCCCCGATAGTAATGAAAGAATCTGTAGAAGTTGTCACATTTCTATAAAACTCTAAACTAGCCGTTTCTCTGTGTATTATAGAAGAACCAAAAAAAATTCTTATTATCATCAGAAGAAAACATGGTGTTAAGAACAGACAAGACAAGCCAAGGGGATGGGTGGTGAGGAGAAAAAAAGGGATGGGAAGGTACATGAAATCCGATGTACAAATCCATTGGGACCAGTAGCATGACTGAACAGACTAGGAGATGTTTCTAGCCAACAGTTGGCCCAAGGTCCCCACATCAACTCAAATCCCTCCACTGTGTTATTCAAAGAGTCCGTTAGGTGCTCCAAGGTATGTATCTCATGAATTTGATGAGCAAATCGATATTAAAAGGAGGTGATCCTCATTTTCAGTGAAGGGCAATGAGGGTTTTGACGGCAGTAAGGAGAGGGTGAAACAACCTGTGGACCTTTTCCCCATCATTTTTGGCAGTACATTAAGCAAGTAATGCAAAAAATCTAGGGGAATATTGTGTTGTAAAATTATATTGGTCAAATTTCTTGTGTCATCCTAAAAGGGCCTTATCATTGGACATTCTCTAAAAATGTGGAATAGTGCACGCTCTTGTGTACAGCATCTCCAAGAAGTAGAAGGTACTGTCTGATGGATTCGATGGAGGAAAACTAGAGTATGATACCAGACATCAGTATCTTGTATATATTATAGCCATTGTAAGCTGGATACTGTCTGGCATGAGGGGTGTGTATGGGGTGTGTATAGGACAGAAGTGATTGGTAAGTGTTCAGATACCAGGGGGAAACAGTTCCTACAATATAGCCAGATATCCTATGTGATTTTAATGGGACCTAAGAGAGTTTGTGAGCTGGGGAAGGGAGTGTTGGTCCACAAAAAAGAGTTAGGGTGTTTGTCGGCACCAGCCAAGGCTTTTCAATCTCAGTCCATTTATTGAATTCTAAATGAGAAGTCCATGACGGACTACACCTGAAACGGACAGCCCAATAGTGTTATAGAATGTCTGGCACCGACAGACCCCCTGTCACTTTGCTTGACAGTAGTACCAAACTTGAGGATTCTGTGTCTTCCTGAGTGTCATATAAAATTTCAGAATAAAAGACTGCATTGCCCTCAACTCCTTAAGGGGAACGGCCACAGGGAGTGTTTCAAAATAATATAATAACTTCGACAAGGGGGTCATCTTGACCACCGGGAAATGACCAAAGAAGGAAATGGGCAGTGGTTTCCATTAACAGTCAAGATAAAGACGACTACATCTGTACCTTTCTCATAGTATTTCTGCTTAGAGTAAAGTTGTGATTTCTCAACTCCCTTAATAGCTGTGTAGCGGGTGCTTGGTATTATTTATTTTGCGAGAAAAAAACAGCTTGAAGCAATCTAATTACTATGTACAAATCCATGAATGGACAGTATAGAGATCTCTCTCAGGAACTCTTTATATCCAGGACTGTAACTATAACAAGGAAGCATCCTCTGTGTAGGGAGGAAAGAAGGTTTCTATACAAACGTAAAAAGGGGATCTTTACTGTAAGAGCAGTGAGACTAAGTAACTATCTGCCAGATAAATTTGTCCTGGTTAATTCCGTGAAAAGGTTTAGAAGAGGCCTGGATGTCTTACTTCCCCTGCAAAAGGAGTCTCCTCAGCTATACTGACACAAGCTACAGCAGAGGCTCTGCTCCTTCCCTGACAAGCAGGGCAGGAAGCTAATTCTTTTGGCTGCTCTGCAGTAAACAGAGGATGCCTATGCAGACACCTGGCTATGGCGAGAGTGACGGAGCATGCATGTCCACCAGCATTCAGCTTAGTAGGTAGACGTGCAGATTGTCTATACACTTTCTATTGCTATACTCATACGATCTAAGTAAATGTCACAACCATTCACTGGATAATTTTTAAAAATGGCAAACATTATACTTTTTTTATGATCTATACAATGAATATGATATTAAATGGTGGGAGAACCCCTTTAATGTATTTCTACACAAATTCTCTCCCCCTAGTGATCAGCCTACACTGGATATTCTTGGGTTTATCCTTCATAATGCACTCAGTATCTGCAGAAATGCTAAAGTAAATAATCATTGATTGATATTTGTTTCTATTTAACTACTGGCGGACCACCCATAGACTATAAACGTCTGCAATTAGCTCTTCAAGAATGTTCTAGAACATCCTGCAAAGTTAGCAGGTTTGCCACTCCCCGGCGGCATTTAGCTTTGTAATACAGCTGCCTATAGACAGCTGTATCACGGAGCTTCAACTGGAGAGCACACATCATGGTCTCCGGTCATGTGACCCCGACCGATCCGATATTGATGGCCTATCCTGAGGATAGGCCATCAATTTTTGTGGACTGGAAACGTCACAACATCTGTAATGGTTAGATGGTGTCAGCAAACCAGCTTTGGAAAATTGCTCTCTAAAAGCCAATTTGTTCACCATTCATTATAAACTTTGCCTTGCGCCCAGTGTGTAAGAAATGCGCACATATTTGGTATCGTTGAAGTTGGCAGAAGTTCCCAAATCTGTATTCAGGTGTGTTTACCAAGTGGCATTCAATTTTTCCTTCCATATTTAAAAAAAAAAGTACAGTATATTACGTATTTTTTTTAAACAATATGGAAGCCCAATATGTTGTGAGAAAAACAAGACCAAATACATGTAGGTTGGAAAAAGTAATAGAACAACAATTTGCTTTTAAATTGTCAAATGGCTAAAACTTAAAAATGGGCCTGGTCAGGAATGGGGGTAAAGCTTCTGGTCAGGAAGTGGTTAAACTCACAATATAAGCACGCTATTATCCCTGTAAATAAAGGACATTTCTGCTCAAAGAATAAAACTTATATGTGCCTATTCTCTTAATTTAAATAATATTTTATTTATTAGAGCAGTAGTTTGTGCTCCAGAGCGGTTATTAACTATTGTAAGCTGGGAACAGATGTTACAATCAGCAGCAGCCATTTTCAAAGGCTTTGCAGTCCTGTCTTTGGTCACCAGTCACCAACTAAGTATAAGTATACCCAGACACTTCCTTTTTTTTCTATTATAACCCTATTTTCTGTCTATATCTGTCAATCTTGTGTATTAGGGTATGCTCACACGCAGAGTCAAAAACGTCTCAAAATACGGAGCTGTTTTCAAGGGAAAACAGCCCCTGATTTTCAGACGTTTTTTGAGCGAGTTGCGTATTTCGCTGCGTTTTTTACGCCCGTTTTTGGAGCTGTTTTCAATAGAGTCTATAAGAAAACGGCTCCAAAAACATCCCAAGAAGTGTCCTGCACTTCTTTTGACGAGCCGTCATTTTACGCGCCATATTTTGACAGCGACGCGTAAAATGACAGCTCGTCTGCACAGAACATCCTAAGACCCATTGCAAGCAATGGGCAGATGTTTGCCGACTTATTGGAGCCGTCTTTTCAGGCGTAATTCGAGGCGTAATACGCCTCCATTACGTCTGAAAAGAGGTCGTGTGCACATACCCTTATTCTCCTATTGTCAACTCTAAGCATTGTTTGCCAACGCTGCTACAAGGAAAGGTTCTCCTTCTATAAAACATAAACTAGAGGTAAAAATGTTGACATGACAGCCCACATTCATACCCAAAAAGAATACAAGAGAATGTGCAATGTTTAAATAATTACCTTGAGCTATATCTCGGCAAAAAATGTGTACATTTTCATTGCCGAAACGTTTGTGTTATATTCTAGATTCCTGTGCTTTTTTTTGGAATTATGAAATGAAGTAACTGCATATTTAAGGCTTCGTTCACACCTGTGTCGGTGTATTTGATTGTTCTGCTCCGTCAGAGGAACAATGGAAGCAACGGTTCCGTTGCACAATGAACATTGCCGGCGGCCAACGGACCCCGTTGACTTTAATAGGTTCCGTCGGCTTTTCGTCGGGTGTCCGTAATTTTACCGGAGACAATAGCACATCATGCTGCACTATTCTCACCGGTAATCTTCGGTAAACTTAGCTGGCTCTGCAATGGAGGCCCCTAACAGCACCCTTAACGCAAATGTGAATGACGTCTTACCCTACAGACAACCACTTGATAAAAAATGATTATGAATTTAAGAAATACTACTAATAATAATATACAAAAACTAATTGTATCTATCTGTTTCTCTGGGCTGATGCACAATACTCTTACACTACTGAGTTGTTGTTTTTTGTCGGACGGTTTAAAAATAAAAAAAATGGTGGCATTCTCCATCAGATGCCGTATTATAGAGGTAATATCCCCAAAATAATACCTCCGCAATACAGCCCTGTGTGGCATCGCCATATGGCTTATAACTCTATGGTATGAAGCCGCAGAGACTATGTGTGCCCCCATACAGCCTCTGTGCACGCTGGGCTTCATAAACAAGTAGTCTGTAAATAAGTGTATATGTGTCTCATAATAACAAATGTCTCATAATCAAATTATCTCGAATTTTCATCATAATCAATAAAAATAAACTTGTCCCAATATTTATAACATGTCCACTGAAATTAGAATAATGTGGAAATAACCAATGTTAGGAATATTCAAGATATGTAGGTGGCCTGGTGGGTCCCCAGAGCAATGCGGACACAACTACATGCTCATATGTTATGACATTAGACATTTTTGAACATGGTCATGTAGTTTACTGGCTCATCATGGTTATTCAACCCACCATCATATATAATGTTTGCAATAGACAATGTTCACAATGACCGGAACTAAGAATGGACCAAAGAAAAAGTCTCATCATAAAGAAATATTTTTCCTTTTCTTCAACCCAATAATCCAATCAGTAACCTAAATAGATCATATGGATAGGAGGACGTAAATGCTACTGAGGAAGGAGATAAATGCAGATTTTCTCATAGCTTGAAGAATATTGCACACGATGGTCCTGGACAGCAGGTAGATTATTAGTTCTCAACTACTATATGCTCACTGGTTAAAGGGCAGAATTCTCTTGTTCTTGAAGGATCGGGCTGTTGCGAAAGCAGATCAGAAGAAACCTGGGATAAGTCTTTTCAACCCTCTAACCATTCTTGAAGCAATAGAATTAATTGACTGAAAATCAAACAACTAATCTAATATCACTCGAGCAGCCAATGGCAATGTTTTGATTGAAATGTAGAATCTGCCTGCAATTACTACGGGGGAAAAAAAATAAATCTGGATATAGATGTTTGTCACTTAACTGTATCATGTGATAACCTATTCAGTAAAGATAATGGAAAACAAATGTAACACATTGTGATGTCATAGGATATTGTGAGAAATGGAAAATTCAGTTCCGTTACATCAATATCAAAACCAGTCCTACATATACTTGGCATGTTTCATCAATGTCTCTCTATCTGGCTACACACAGCTGAATCTGCAGAATTTAAAGGGCTTCTCTGGTCATTAGGCCTCATTTACACGAACGTGATATACGTCCGTGCGATGCGCGTGCTTTTCACGCGGGTCGCACGGACCTATACAAGTCTATGGGGGCATGCAGACAGTCCGTGAGTTTTGCTCCGCGTGAGTGCGCTGAAAAAAACTCACAACATGTTCTAAATTTCTGCGTTTTTTGCGCATCACGCACCAATTTAAGTCAATGGGTGCGTGAAAACCACGCAGGTCGCACGGAAGCACTTCTGTGCGAACTGCGTGATTCGCGCAAGAGCTGTCAAACTCTGAATATAAACAGAAAAGCACCACGTGCTTTTCTGTTTACAAACATCCAAACGGAGTGTCTTAGAGATGAGCGAACTGAACTACACCGGGTTCGGTCGAACTCGTTTTGACCGAACCCGGCAAAAAAATTTCCGGTACGCGACGTCAGGAGACGGTCACTGTCCAGGGTGTTGAAAGAGTTAAACTGGTTCAGCACCCTGGACAGTGACTTCCGATCACAATATACATAAACGTGTAAAAAAAAAAAAGAAGTTCTGACTTACCGATAACTCCCGGCTTTTTCCTCCAGTCTGACCTCCCGGGATGACAATTCAGTCCAAGTGACAGCTGCAGCCAATCACAGGCCAAGCACAAGCTGCAGCCAATCACAGGCTGCAGCGGTCACATGGACTGCCGCGTCACCCAGGGAGGTGGGGCCGGATGTCAAGAGAGGGACGCGTCACCAAGGCAACGGCAGGGAGACCGGACTGGAGGAAGCAGGAAGTTCTTGGTAAGTATGAACGTCTTTTTTTTATTCACAGGTTGCTGTATATTGTGATCGGAATTCACTGTCGAGGGTGCTGAAAGAGTTACTGCCCATCAGTTAACTCTTTCAGCACCCTGGACAGTGACTGACATCGACTAGCCTCATCTCTATGATGGCGGCTGCGCGAAAATCACGCAGCCGCTCATCATACACTGATGACACACGGAGCTGTCAAGTGCCTTTTGCGCACGCAAAACACTGCGTTTTTTGCGTGCGCAAAACGCACACGCTCGTGTAAATGAGGCCTAAGGCTGTTTTTTTATACTGATGACCTATCCACAGGATTGGTCATCAGTATGTGATAGGTCAGTGCCTGACACCTGGAATCTGCACCAATCAGCTGTTTTGGCTGCCTCTGGCTAAGGGAGTTTTCGGAGCCAGAAGCAGAAGGCTCCGTACACTGTATAGTGCTGGGTTACTGCAGCTCTGCTCCGATTTACTTGAATAGGAGCAGAGCTGCAGTGTTGCAGCACGGCCATTATACAGTGGTTGAAACCATCTGCTTCTGGCTCCGAAAACACTGTATAACTCCCGGTGCCAGAGACAGCTGTAACAGCTGATCGGTGATGGTTCCGGGTGTCGGACCCCCACCGATCATATTCTGATGACCTATTCTCGGATAGGTTAAGAATTGTAGTCGGCACACCTTGCTTGTGTTTCATGAGCGCCCATGAAGAGCGGTAAGCCGCCGAATACGATTCATAGCAGCGCTACAACGCATTATAGATTCAGATCCATCCAGTCCCCAGTACGGCTCAGTGCCCGACGAAGGTCTTACGACCGAAACGTTGACGTTACACATATAGCCTCTGCCATTTATCCTGAGAATCAAATAAATATAATTTTTGAAACACAAGCAATGTGTGCCGACTACAATTCTTAACCTACATCCGGGTTGGGACCCTACCTCGAGCACCCAAAGATACCGGTGCTATCTGAACACAACCATAGCTATTCTCGGATAGGTCATCAGTATAAAAAACGGCACCATGACCAGAAAACCTATTTAAGGGATTAATTTTATGTTTGTTTTTTACAGTGCTCAGACCGATAGATTGATCATTAACAGAGCTCAACACTTCTCTGTTAATTGCTGGAGTGAAGAATTCATGATTTATTGCTGGTCTGCTCAGTACAACTCCAATCCTGCCATTCATTTTGATAGTAGATTTTTATATTATCTATCCGATAATAGCGTTTTGGCCTGAGTCCCTTACCAAATTTTCTATATTCAAAATGACCCTACCTCACATTGTTGAAGTTACTGTATAGAATTCTCCAAGGTTCAAATTTTCTTTTGAAAAATAAGTGAATAATAATAGAATTTTACAAAATGTATTTATTAACCTATAGGTTTGATTCAATGTTAATTAACAATTTGCTACTTGTTATCATTTTTTTTATTAACCTATTCTGTATCTTTACGTGAGGACTCAACTTCCACCAATTATTAGTGGGATATATAAGCCTGTTTTTCCCAAACTAGACCCCACATTGACCTTCCAAGTAATATAATATAAGGGCCATTTTACAGTAACCTGATGGCTTCTTCTGACGTCTGTTTTAGTAAATACTTGTATTCCTTATGTAATAACTATTCTAAAGCACTTTTTCTTAGAGCTCTGCATTGGGCCATTCGTCTATTAGGGTGGTTTCAAACACAACATTTTTTTACAAAAGCGCCACCGTGGTTTTTGATGCATTTTTTACACACTAGAGTAGTGACCTCGAGTCTCTGCAGTAATAAAGATAGGAGAGAAGTGTAATTATGAACATAGCGGCATCTGATCACCGTTCAGCAGTCTTGATTGGACGAAATCCTGCTTAGGTAACGCGAAGGCGTCCCGATTCCCATGAATACTCAACCACGGCCTCTGACAGTTGTAGTCCGACATGCCGCAATGCACAAGCACTTAAATGCTTGTATTACAGACCTGGACCCCCTGCGGCTCTACTCAACTAACCTTAGATTATCATAGGGTTTAACAGCGATCTACTTTCGGTTCTGTAAAGCTGCAAGGGGTTGGATGTTCGGAAGATTGTGAATGCAAACAAATGTTAATAGACCACGCTTTTATACACATCTGAAACCGGCCACATTAAAAAAGTTTTTTTTTTTTTGCTATGTGCCAAAGTCTTCTTGCATCAGGAGCAGATTATACGGAGAGCAAAAAGGACTATTGGCGACCTCAACCCAGTTCCGTTCAGCCCTACCCACACACATCCAACAGTTTTATTATGCAGCTATGACCACTAATTCTCTTTTCTCCTTTTTAGGGAGCGCCAATGTTTCCACTTATAACTAAAACCAATCTTGTGGTCTGGGGAGCAATTCCATTTCCTTAGGGAGAGGATGATAGGTAGCTGCCAGATACCTGTGGCTCTGCTTATCTCCCAGATGAACAAACTATCAAGCATGTTAAAATCCAACATGCCAGACCCTTTTTCAACATCAGAGCGCATGGAACAGTGGTGCGGCACTTATACACATTTAATTGTTGTCAGATCCTGCTGACATCATCGGAAATCTGCCAATATACACTCCTCAACACTGAAATTGCAACACCAAGAAGGAAAATTTTTGAAATTGTGGAAATCACAGGATCAATAGACAAGTTAATAATGCAAATGCTAAAAAAAAATGGAAACAAAAAATTCCAAAAATCTTGATATATTCAATATCTAGTATGAGCGCGACATGCAGAAATACTCACACATATATGCCTTGGCATGCTATCAATGAGGTTATTAATGGCTGTCTGAGGAATGTTATGCCACGCTGAATGCACTTGGCGCACAAATCATCAAGATTGGCTGCTGGCAGCTCCCTTTGTAATTGCCGACCAATAAAGTCCCAGATGTGCTCTATGGGCGACAAGTCCGGAGACGCTGCGGGCCATGGTAGCACGTTTAGGCCATGCTGGCTGCTCATAGTAGCACGAGCAACAGGCTGCCTGGCATTGTCCTGTTGTTAAACGGCTTCTGGGACACTTTGGAGAAATGGCTGTACCACTGATTCCATGACCAAATCAATGTAACGCTGAGCTGTTTGTGTACCTGAAATAAAGACTAGAGGGGTCAAGCTACCGTACATTATGCCAACCCACATAATAATCATGGGAGTACGACAGGAGTGATGTTCCCTTGTGAAGGCCTCTTCATGGTGTTGCCCGTGTGATCTCCAGACCAATCTCCAGCTATCATTGTATCCAAGACAAATGTGAGAATCATTGCTGAAAAGGATAGACCTCCATTCCAGCCTCCATTGCCATATTGCTGTGCAGCATGATAGCCTTTGAGAGCGGTGGCGTGTGGTCAGTTGAACACCTGTAGCTGGACGTCTGGCTCGTAGCGCATTGTCGTGCAAACGCCTTTCTGATGGTTTGTGACGACACTGGTTGCCGCCCTAGGCTTGGGATGCGACGTCCAATTTCAATTGCAGCACAGAATGGATCACAATGCGCGATTCTTCCAATCAGACAATCCGTCCGTGCAGAGGTTCGCCTCCTCTCACCTCTTGCTATCATTCCCGTTCATTGTTGTTCTTCCAACCTCCGGGACACACAACGTTGAACAGTGCTAACTACTCAGGTGCGTAAACCAAGGTCTCTCAGTTCAAGGACTTTCAGTTTGCGACAAGTGGCGATAACTGGCACCTCGACAAACAGGAGGCATCGCACAATCATCACACACCACTTGATCCGATATTTGAGGTTTCATGTGGCTAAAAACTTTGCTTTCAATCTGGCTTTTATGGCCCTCACATGTCACAGATTGGAGCTAGGTGCTTGAAAATGTGATCATTTGCAGATCTTAGCGACACCTGCTACTTCTTCCATTTGCATAACCTTACGGCTTGTCCTTCTTGGTTTTGCAATTTCAATGTTGAGGTGTGTATTACCTAATGTTTATTTGTCCAGCATAAGTTAGCCAAGCATGACACTGCCACCAGGGAGGGGGAGGGTTATGCCCAGGGTCTCCACTAACATTGATCTAGCCCCGTCTCTCATGTTTCGTCACATATAACCGAACAGCTGATTTTGATATAAACAACCACCGTGTTTGTTCACTGTTTAGGTAAAATACATTTCAACAGGATAAACTAGGCAGATGTTTTTCTCTTATGCGAAATACTGGACCAAACAATTCCTGCGGAGAGCTGCATACCATCTGTTCAGAGCATAATGCTTCAATTCAGTTATATCAGATCTGCTTTCACTCCCTCTCATAGATGCTTCTCCGAATACAAGCTCGGCATCATTCCCCCAGAGCTTTTGCGTGGTTGCTCGTTGCAAGAAAGGCTTCTTCTTTGATGTTCAATATCAATCTCTTTTTTTAAGTCCTCACCCTTTTTTTTTTTATCAGACTTCAGTAGTTCTGATAGTGATTTTGTTGAATTATCTTATTAACCCACCAATGTTTTTGTGTCGGAGTTTACGGGGGACTGGTTTTTCCCATGTTGCAGGATCAAAAACACAAGTGTCCGTTTTCATTCTTCTTTATGAATTGATAAATGAATAATGTTAACAATTACAGTAGGCTTGCACTCATGACATTGCTTCGCACATCACAAGTGCAAATGCTCCGGGGCTTGCGTTCTGGGAAAGATAAGAACATGATGAGAGGGATGCCGAGTGAATTTAAATATACTGGTATCAGGGGAAGCTACTTCAGAGTGTCCGAGAAGAATCAGAGCTCCTCAAGTTGTTGTAATTAGCATGAATTAATTTCTGTTAATTCCATACAGCTGTTTAAAGGTGTACACATCCAGTATTTACTGAGTTAAGGCTTATTTACATGTGACATTTTGCCAAAAATTTTCCAAAATTTTACCACACCACGTGAATAGACACTAAGGATTCAAATAAGGCCCCATGCACATGGCAGAGCCAAGAGCAGGAGGCTATATGGCGGCACTCCTTATATCACCGGATGATGTTCCAGTAAGTTGCTGTATATTCTCCTCTATAAGTTGCTGTATATTCCCCTCTGTGGGAGAAAATTTGTACGAAATTCAACAAAAAATAACGTAAAGACCCAGTAAAGTCCCATGCACTTCTATTTCTGCCCTATTATGGCTCCATACAACACAAATTGAGGCTTTAGGCCGGCTTCCATGTAGCGTAAATGTTGCAGAATTTCCACAAAGGAATTCTGAGTGGAAATTCCGCAGCATTTACAGTAGCAGCAAAGTGGGTGAGAATGTTAATAAATTGACCTGCAGTGCAGAATTTAATTCCGCAGCATGTCAATTTATGCTGCGTTTTTGTTGATTTTCCGTCGCAGGATTTCCCCATTGAATTCAATGGGGATGCACAACCCGCAACAGAAAGCCCAGTGTAGCGACTTTTGCACGTATTCACAGCTATTACGCCGCCAAAATCACATCTGCAGAAAATTTTAAATAATCATACTTACCCTGAATGCTCTCCTCCTTCCTTCAGTCCAGCCTCCTGGGATGACGTGGCATACCATGTGACAGCTGGAGCCAATAACAGGCTGCAGCGGTAGTCCCATGGGATTTAACGTCATCCAAGGAGGCAAGCCTGGATGCCAGAGGCCGGTCTCCTGGGATGATGTTACATCCCATGTGTGTCGCCATAACAACGACCGACGTAAGTATGAGCGTTTTTTACCGCTACTTTCCGCAGCGGAAATTCCATCCGAAAAAAGTAACCACAATGTGGTGCAATTTTCAGACGGAATTTACTGCGGGTTCCAGGTTGGATACGCTGAGTGGTTTATACGCAGCGTATCTGTCCCGTGGGAACCAGGCATTAGGGTATATTCAGATACAGGCTGATTTGTTGCAAAAATTTCCGCCACTGTCCTATGCATCTGAATGAGGCTTGCAGAAGTCCATGCACATGCTGCAGAAACAAACCTATTAACATATCTGGAATAGATCAGGAGTCAGCCACCATAGGCACTTCAGCTGTTGTAAAACTACAATTCCCAACTACAAAATTCCCAGCATGCCCCGACAGCCTTTGGCTGGAATAATAATGCCTGTTTGGTTGTCAGTACATGCTGGAAGTTATAGTCTTACAACAGCAGAGTTCCAAAGATTGCTGACCCCTGGAATAGATTTTCAGTTGCAGAAATTTCAGATTGTAATAACCATTAACCATTTCCCGCCGCAGCCATTTTTCGCATTTTCACACTCCATTTTTCCTCCTCACCTTCCAAAAGCCATAATTCCATTTATTTTTTCTGTGTGAGATGAAGAAACAGCAATTCCGGCATTTTGAATAATTTTTTTTTTTTATGGCGTTCATTGTGCGGACTAAATAATGATATATTGTAATAGTTCTGACAGACGCGTTGATACCAGTTATGTTCATTTTTAATTTTTTTTACATTGTGCTTGGGGGAAAATGGAGAAAGTTGTTTTTTTAAAACCTTTATTATATATATATATATATATATATATATATATATATATACACCGTGTTCCAAATTATTATGCACATTGGATTTAAGTGTCATAAACATTTAATTATTAGTTTTTCAATTAAACTCATGGATGGTATTGTGTCTTAGGGCTCTTTGGATCATTGTAATCAATCTCAGACACCTGTGATAATTAGTTTGCCAGGTGTGCCCAATCAAAGGAAAACTACTTAAGGCCTCATTTACACGAGCGTATTATACGCGCGTGCGACGCGCGTGCTTTTCACACGTGTCGTACGGACCTATAATAGTCTATGGGGCTGTTTAGACGATGCGTGAATTTTGCGCTGCGTGAGTGCGTTGCGTAAAACTCACGACATGTTCTATATTCTTGCGTTTTTCACGCAACACGCACCCATTGACTTCAATGGGTGCGTGAAAACAACGCATGCCACACGGACGGTCCTGCGTTGCATGCGCGAAAATCACGCAAGAGCTGTCAAAAGGATGAATGTAAACAGAAAAGCACCACGTGCTTTTCTGGATACAAACATCCAAACGGAGTGTCAAATTAGAGATGAGCGCACCGAACTTCACCGGGTTCGGCCGAACTCGTTTTGACCGAACCCGGCAAAAAATGTTCGGGTACGCGACATCAGGAGACAGTCACTGCCCACGGTGCTCAAAGACTTAAACTGTTTCAGCACCATGGACAGTGACTTTCGATCACAATATACATATACGTGTAAAAAAAAACAGAAGTTCGGACTTACCGATAAGTCCCGGCTCCTTCCTCCAGTCCGACCTCCCGGGATGACAATTAAGGCCAAGTGACAGCTGCAGCCAATCACAGGCCAAGCACAGGCTGCAGCCAATCACAGGCTGCAGCGGTCTCATGGCCTGCCGCGTCATCCTGGGAGGTGGGGCCGGATGACAAGAGAGGGACGCGTCACCAAGGCAACGGCCGGGAGACCGGACTGGAGGAAGCAGGCAGTTCTTGGTAAGTTTGAAAGTCTTTTTTTATTCACAAGTTGGTGTATATTGTGATCGGCAGTCACTGTCGAGGGTGCTGAAAGAGTTCCTGCCGATCAGTTAGCTCTTTCAGCACCTTGGACAGTGACGGGCGTTGACTAGCCTCATCTCTATGATGGCGGCTGCGCGAAAATCACGCAGCCGCGCATCATACACGGATGACACACGGAGCTGTCAATTGCCTTTTGCGCATGCAAAACGCAGCGTTTTTTTGCGCGCGCAAAACGCACACGCTCGTGTAAATGAGGCCTAAGAAGGACGTTCCACATTATTAAGCAGGCCACAGGTTTCAAGCAATATGGGAAAGAAAAAGGATCTCTCTGCTGCCGAAAAGCGTGAAATAGTTAAATACCTTGGACAAGGTATGAAAACATTGGATATTTCAAGAAAACTTAAGCGTGATCATCATACTGTGAAAAGATTTGTGGCTGATTCAGAGCACAGACGCGTTCGTTCAGATAAAGGCATAATGAGGAAGATTTCTGCCAGACAAATTATTAGGATTAGGAGAGCAGCTGCTAAAATGCCATTGCAAAGCAGCAAACAGGTATTTGAAGCCGCTGGTGCCTCTGGAGTCCCGTGAACCTCAAGGTGTAGGATCCTCCAGAGGTTTGCAAGTGTGCATAAAGCTATTATTCGGCCACCCCTAAACAATGCTCACAAGCAGAAACGGTTGCAGTGGGCTCAGAAATACATGAAGACTAATTTTCAAACCGTGTTGTTTGCTGATGAGTGCCGTGCAACCCTGGATGGTCCAGATGTATGGAGTAGTGGATGGTTGGTGAATGGCCACCATGTCCCAAGAAGGCTGCGACATCAGCAAGGAGGTGGCGGAGTCATGTTTTGGACTGGAATCATGGGGAGAGAGCTGGTAGGCCCCTTTAGGGTACCTGACGGTGTGAAAATGACCTCTGCAAAGTACGTAGAGTTTATGACTGAGCACTTTCTTCTGTGGTACAAAAAGAAGAACCGTGCCTTCCATAGCAAAATTATCTTCATGCATGACAATGCACCATCTCATGCTGCAAAGAATACCTCTGTGTCATTGGCTGCTATGGGCATAAAAGGAGAGAAACTCATGGTGTGGCCCCCATGTTCCCCTGACCTCAACCCTATTGAGAACCTTTGGAGCATCCTCAAGCAAAATATCTATGAGAGTGGGAGGCAGTTCACATCAAAACAGAAGCTCTGGGAGGCTATTCTGACATCCTGCAAAGATATTCAAGCAGAAACTGTCCAAATACCCACAAATTCAATGGATGCAAGAATTGTGAAGGTGATATCAGAGAAGGGGTCCTATGTTAACATGTAACTTGGCCCGCTAAGTTGTTTTTTTATTGAAAGAGCTTTTGATTTCTGTAAATATGACCTCCTGATGCTGCAAATTCAACAAATTACCATTTTAGTTCTCTTTACAACCTTTAAAATGTTTTGATCTCTGTTGTGCATAATAATTAGAAACAGTGCATTTTGAGTTTTTTACTTTAAAAAAAAAATCTGTTATCATTAGGAGATTTGTTCAATAAAATTGGCATTATACTCCAACGGTTGATGGCTTGAAGATTATACTGACTGTCATTTGCATCAACTATTTAGGAAAATCAGCGAAAAATAACATTTGCATAATAATTTGGAACGCGGTGTATATATGTGGCATTAGTGTTCGCAGTGTGCTGTCACCATTTTCTTGTGTGCTGTATAAATTTGCAGTCATAGGCGTTCTTACACCTGTATACACGTTTTGTTTAATTTTGTTGGAATGTGCATTTTTGATTCCTTTTACACGCCGAAAAACGCATGCTTTAAGCTTTCTATTGACATCAATGGGAAAGTGCATTGTAGTGCATACGCCGCATTTTTTTTAGGCGTCAGGTCAAATAAAAGCGTACAAAACTTGGGGACAGCATAAATATGGCAAAAATATAATTGTGTTTATTAACACATCCCAAGTATATCAATAAAACTAAGTTTTGACTCCGCAGGAGCCTTTCTCAAGCAAGATGCTTTATTGATATACTTGGGATGTGTTAATAAACACAATTATATATTTGCCCTATTGATGCTGTCCTCAAGTTTTGTACACTAGTTATCTTTCTGGATGGGATTTCTGGACATGGAATTTGCATCTCTTTCTCAAAATTGAAGTGGAAAGAATCTGATCAAGTGAGTGCTGTGGAATATTTTCTAGGTCAAATAAAAGCGTCAGGTAATTTCTTTAGCACGTCAAAAACGTGCCTAATTCCCATAGTCAATGGAGCCCTAATTACATGCCCAAAGACATGCACAAAACACGTAAAAAAAATGCTTTAAAAACACCTGTGTTTTAAAAAGCGCTTTACAAAAATGCTCGCGTTTTTGACACATTTACACATCGGTGTTTTGAGCGCCGTGTGAACAAGGCCTTTTAGTTGAAAAAGAAAAGGCGAGGGGGGAAACTGCAGGGTAATATACATTAGGTGTGAACTAAGAATAAGTCTTGGGATGGGGACTTAGGCCCTGTGCAGGCAGAAAAGTCTGCCTCAAAATTTGCAGCGAAAACCGCTTTCTCTGCCTCCCATTGATATTAATTGGAGGTCAGAGACGGAAACGCCTGAAGAAAGGGCCTGACGCTTCTTTTTCCCGCGAGTGTTTTTTTTCCAGCTCGCGCAGTTTCCGATGTGGTTACCGCCTCAAAAACCTCACCAAAAAACTCAGTGTGAACTAGGCCTAAAAGTGAATTTTTACCCTACTTTTATCTAAATAGGTACAAAATCCTGTGCTCATTACTTTCTTAATATATCTTTATAGTGGTCGGACCTACATTTTTCTGACAGATTCCAATCCTCTGCATAGACATTAGCTTAAATTATGAAATTTAGTCTGCCTGCAGCCACCACTAGAGGGAGCTTAGGAGCTTATTGTTTATACATTAAACACAACAACAAAATAATATGCAATAAATACCCTACGCTCCCCCTAGTGGTGGCTGCAGGAAGCTTAAAATGTATCATTCCATTCCATGCCCATGCAGGAGATTCAGAGCTCTATATATATTAAAGTTATATTATAAAATGAACCATCATTTAATTTTAAACCCAAAAACAAAATTTAAAAAAAAGTTGATATGGAGATAAGTGTTACTAGAGTTCTTACAGAGCTTTCTTTTGGTGATTTCTCTTGCCAAGCTGTAAAATGATAATCACGACCGCACTGAAAAAACATACATTACGTCTTAATTATTCCCACTTTAGTATGCTCCGATATCCAATCATGGTGTGGCAAATGCGGTACATATTTTATTATGCACTAATGCATCGTGTAATTTGTCTATGACATTATAATAAAATAATAATTTTCTACATGGAGACTATACGTGCCGCTCACTGCTAATAATAACCCCTGCTAATCCCACCTGCTCCGGAGCAGTATACTAATTTGTCATAGATTAGGGGGAAACGTTCCCCATTAGAAATGACATGTTCTTAGCATCAACATTTAATGATAGAAGTTTAATTAAATATTTAAAGAAATTAATCTTGTATTTAATGGATTTTGTTGCATTTCTATTAGTGGACATTGGGATAACATTAGACAATGTAATTTAAAACCAGATATCGGGACAGATGAGTCTTAATTAAGCATGGAAAAATAATTACGCTAATTCACCGTTCCAATTGTTCACTAAAATACTCATGCTTAGATTCTGTTCAAACAAGCAGATAATGGATTGGAACAGATAAGCCGTTGTTCTAGAGTTAATGTACCAATTACCTGTTTCATAAAATGAATGGACTTATTTTCCTTGTTTAATCACATATATTATCCAAAAGTAAACGTACACACATAAAGAGGTGATTCAAGAAGACAAAACATGGAGGCAAAGACAAATATGTAAAGGTCCTGCTATCTGCTTGTGGTGACGGACTAATTTAGCAATGATTTATAAAGTAAAGGACCTCTTACTTGGCCCGTCCTTGGCCGTATAAACGAGCGCAAATCAACGAGACAGCTCATTGATCGACGCTCGTTTGCTCCTGTCACAAGGAGCTATGTATGGGGACGAGCACTTGTTATTACGAGTGTTTTCTCGTTCATCGGGTGATCGTTGCCCTGATCGGGAACAAGTAAACACTCCTTTGCCAGATAATTGGCTCGTGTAAAAGTGTCCTTAACCCTTCAGACAATTCTTGTCCATGGGCTGTGTCTAGTATTGTAGCTCAGCCCCATATACTTGAACAGGGCTTATCTGCAATACCAGAAACATCCCATTAATAAGAGTGGTGCTGTTTCTGGAGAAAAAGTGGGACTATTTTCTAATCATGCTTTATAGGGGTTATCCGACTTCCTCCCAAAAAAAAACCCTGTACGGCATGTTGCTATACAGTATTTACATTTGCCTATAGTGTCCTCGCTTGTTCTTGGTTTCAAACTTTCTGGTCTGTCCCACTTTCTTGTGGCGCCGCATCTGAATACTGCACTAGTAGGTAGGCTGAAAACGACAGCTCCCATAAAACCTTTTTTCTTCGATCATAAAGATGACACATGATCTGTGATGTTCCGTTTAAGAGGAAGACTAATCAGATGATCTGTGAGTTTTCAGGAGAGGGAACATGTGATCAAAGTACCAAACGTGACAGATGAAGGAAAAAAAGTGCGCGCTCACTTGAACTGTTCTTAGAGCGCCTTTTCTTGGACTTTCAGCGGTGAACACGATATTAGTAAGTTGGTTATCTGGACCTATTAGATTTATTGTAAAACTAGAGGGGAGAGAAAAAAAATCAATGCACGGCGCCACATAATGCAGGTAACCCAGGGAGGGATGGAATAAGGTGAAAACAGGGATGTGCTCACCTATGCGTGTTGTGCGATCCCAGGCATGACTCAATATTTAGACGGTAAAGAGAGGGAGAATAAAACTGGACCCCAAATTGGTGCTACTAAAGAAGGCTATTGTCTGGCATAATATGAAGTAATAAAATTGATTTAATATTGGCTACGCGTTTCAACGCTGGACCAGAGTCTTTATTGTGCCCTAAATAAACCAAATTTTTTACTTCATATTATGCTTCTTTAGTGGCACCAATTTGGGGTCCAGTTTTTTTCTCCCTCTCTTTATACTTCTATTAGATTGATTGGTAGATATGTTTTTAAAAGGCTGGATAACCCCATTTTGATCCTGATGTCACTTTCGATAGATCCTAGTTGATCTAGAACTCAGTAAAAGCAAAAACGAAAAATAAGAAATAACAGAATTGTTAGGATAATGAGGTATTATTCTAGTTCAATCATTTCTACAAGCTAAAGTTTAACAGGGCAGATGACTGAAGAAGAAACATTCGGCAGTTAAGGTGTAATTGGCCATTTTTTGCCTTAGGTGCCAATACACCTTGCACCAACACATTGTAAATTTTAATGAAATCCAAGGGTCTTTTTGGTAAATCTAGCATCTATTCATTGCAATCATATTGGGAACTTTTATATAACTGCCTATGGCTCTACAGTTCTTTCATACGGATCATTTAACTGAAGCAAATCAAGAAAGTTGTAGAAAATATCACAATTTAATTTTTTCTGTACTGTGTATTTTACGCTAAAGCTTTTCCTCAGGATAACATTACTATCTCCAAAATTATACTGAACACAGTTCCATTTCAGGATTGTCAAAATGCCTCAAATGATGCTCAGCCACATCTTCAATGCTTGGAACATGATCTCAGTGTTATGTTCATTGTATAAAATCTGCTGCATTCAGTATTAGAAATGGCTTCGGTGATAAAAGTCATTCCCATACTCGACTGAATGCTGAAAAACTGGCTTAGGCATGAAAACACGCCATTAAGGACTAATCTATGAGAGCTATATATCTTTACGATTTTTTATCCTTATATCCTCTATGGAAATTGGCACTAATCTATGATAGGATTCATATTTTTCATAAAGTTCCACACACAACTAACAAATTGAGATGTTGGTTTCTTAGAATGAAAATGACTCCAAAAAGTTAGACATGCTAAATCTCTACATAGTCCTATATATTTTTATTCAAATTTACACAAAGAAAAGTAAAATCCTTACTGGTGTCAGGATTCTACTCAACTGAGCATTTTTTTTAAAAGGGTTGTCTCATGAAGACAACCGCTTTTGAAATTGAATCTGGACCGGCAATTAGCTAATTGCCACAGATCTGGCCTATGAAACTCTTGGCGATCTCAGCTGTTATCATCAAGGGATGCTGTGGCCAGTCAGACATTTCATCTGCAGCTGCCATTACAGGAAAAATATATTATTACATGGCGGCCACTCAGATGATAATATATGGATAGGATTTGGTCCAGCAGAGCCTAAGCTTCTTTTTTTCAGTGACTTTCGACTTTGGCCAGAGGGGGTACTTAGTGAGGGATCCTCCTATATGATGTCCATATGCCTAAGAGGGCATATGAAAAGTAGTTGTCTTACGGAGACTACTCCTTTACAGCTATTCTGCACTACTCTTGCCCTTCTGCTCTACTTTTCTTACAGCTTACCCTTGGAGTATACTTGATCTTTGATATGATTATTATGCACTGATGCTGAGTTTCAGTGCACGTATTATAGTCCAGTGCTGTATTCATAGTTCTACTTTTCAGACCGGTCTCTTACAGCTTATGCAATGGGACTGTTAATTTTCACCTCATAAGATTATTACGTTTAAAAACTACATTTCCCAGAATGCAAATTTCCAAAACTAGATCTGAACAGACATTAAGATACTGGGAGCTTTGAGCCTATTAAAGGGATTGTCCAGGTTTGGGGCTATTTTTTATACTAACGACCTATCCACAGGATAGATCATCAGTACATGATCTGTGGGGAACCGACGTCGATCAGCTGTCCGGGCTGCCTTGAGGGGGCTGCAAACTATGCAGAGGTCGTGCAAGAAGCAAAAGGCTCTGACTACTGTATAGCGGCCCTGCTGGGTTTCTGCAGCTCTGCTCCTATTCACTTGAACAGGAGCAGAGCTGTAGTACTTCAGCACGGTCATAATAAAGTGGGTGGAGCCTTCTGCTTTCGGGACCGACCCCTGCATATTTTCCAGCGCCCGGAGGCAGTGGAACAGCTGATCGGTGTGGGGTCCTGGTGTTGAACCCCCACTGATTATATTCTGATGACCAATCCTATGGAAACAGCCCCCAAGCTGGGCAATCCCTTTAAGCCTGCAGAATTGTGAATGCAGCACTGGACTATAATACAGGTTATTACTCAAGATCGATACATGATAAGTAGCACAGAACTACTCACATTTTTATGTATATTAATTCTACGTGTAAGTTGAAAAAAAATTTTTTGTTCAAAGGCACCCTTACCCTATAAATTTGTTTCGAATAAACTTTGAAAAGAGCCATAAAATCACCACTGAGGCCCCATGCACACGAACGTAAAAACGCCCATAATTACGGGCCATAATTACGGGCCCATAGACTTCTATTGGCCACGGGTACCTCTCCGTATGCTTACGGGAAGGTGCCCGGGGCGTTGTAAAATATAGAACATGTCCTATTTTAGGCCGTAATTACGGCACGGGCAGGCCCATAGAAGTCTATGGGGCTCCCGTAATTACGGGTAACTACGTGTGTGAACCCGTAATTACGGGAGCGTTGCTAGGCGTCGTCAGTGGATAGTCACTGGCCAGGGTGCTGAAAGAGTTAAACGATCGGCAGTAACTCTTTCCGCACCCTGGACAGTGACTTCCGATCACAATATAGATCAACGTGTATAAAAAATAGAATTTCATACTTACCCAGAACTCCCTGCTTCTTCTTCCTGCCCGGGATGACGTTTCAGCCCATGGGACCGCTGCAGCCAATCACAGGCTGCAGCGGTCACATGGACTGCTGCGTCATCCAGGGAGGTCGGGCTGGATGTCGAATGAGGGACACGTCACCAAGACAACGGCCGGGTAAGTATGAATTTCTTTTACTTTTACTACGGAAAGGGCTGCCCCTTCTCTTTATCCTGCACTGATAGAGAGAAGGGGCTGCCGATTAGTGCAGTGCAATTTAGCAGCGAAAACGTGCCCGTAAATACGGGTGGAATACGGGTGACACCGGACCCGTATTTACGGGCACGGGTCCGTAAATACTGGTGCAATACGGGTCGAATATGTGTGACCAAAGACCCGTATTTACGCCAGTATTTACGGGAGGAAAAAAATACGTTCGTGTGCATGAGGCCTCAGTATGCACTTATACGAAAATTTGTACAAAATGCATTGTCTATGAGAATAATAAATCGCAAACAATGGAAGAAAAAAGAATTTGTGGATAAATACATGCAGCAGAGAGAACTACTGTATGTTTATCATTGAGCCGTACACAGCTTTCTAGAACATCTACGTGATAAGATGTGTTTATCTACTTTAGAAACAGAATCTGTTTTATTGCTGATAGCGTGTCTCTAAAATGTCCTGAACAGCAGATGAAATGGTTTATTCTGTTGAGTACATTGTTCCTGTGTACTCTAAACAAGAAAAAAAAAAAGTTCTTCTTAGAATGAATTGATTTTGAAAACCTTGCACTTACTTTCCAATTTATACTGAACAGCTTTAAAAATATTTGCTTTGATTTATTAAAGTATAAGAATAAGAAAAAAGCATACAAAAAGGTCTATCAGACGGATGCTATGAGGATGATATTAGCAAAGGTTGTTAAATGGAAATTTATTTAGACTGGCATTTTATAAAGTTAGTTGGAGTAAAATCCGGCAATTTTTTTTAAAAGGCCCACACCTCTTAATAAATTTACCACATCTTGGACCCTCGTAAAGATAGAAAATTAAATCTATGCCAGCTATGAGCAGATGTAGATTAGCGCTATAGTAATAATAAAGCTGTCGAAAAGTAGTTGGGCACACCCCATCCTGGTTAGTCCCGCTTAAATGAGTGAGAAAACTGGCAAATTTTAAAGAAGAGCTTTGAGGGTCAATTTTCCTTCAATTTGCAAACCGAAAAGGTCCAGAAAGATTATGGTTAAATCTTTGAAAACTTTTTTTTTTATAAATAAATATGTGAATTTTGGATCCTGTATACAGAGCAGCTGTATCTTGCGCAGAAACCTGTATCCATCAGGTCAGCGGTACTGACGGGTTCAGAGTAAGCGAGTCCTGCGTGTCTATGGCACGCGGGATGAAGCTGTTACCGATCACATCTAAGTTCATAACAGTATAATGCCCCAATAGTGCCCCCACACAGAATAATGCCCCTATAGTGCCTCCCTATACAGTATAATGCCCCTATAGTGCCTCCCTACACAGTATAATGCCCCCATACAGAATATTGCCCCTATAGTGTCTCCTTACACAGTATAATGTTCCTATAGTGCCTACCACACATAATAATGCCCCTATAGTGCCTCCCTACGCAGTATAATACCCCCATAGTGTCTCTACAGTGCCTCCCCATCGTGCCCCCACACAAAATACTCCTATAGCTGCCCCCACACAGAATAATGTCCCCATAGCTGCCCCACATAATATAATGCCCCATAACTGCCCCACATAGTATAATGCCCCATACCTGCCCCCACACAGTATAATGCCCCATAGCTGCCCCATGCAGTATTATTCCCCCTTAACTCCCTTACACCGTATAATGCCCCCATAGCTGCCCCCACACAGAATAATGTCCCCATAGCTGCCCCACATAATATAATGCCCCATAACTGCCCCACATAGTATAATGCCCCCATAGCTGCCCCCACACAGTATAATGCCCCATAGCTGCCCCATGCAGTATTATTCCCCCTTAACTCCCTTACAGAGTATAATGCCCCCATAGCTGGTCACATACCCAGTATAGTGCCCCCATAGTGCCTAATAAAAAAAAATAAGATAAATATTCACCAATCGTCGTTCCCACGAAGAGTGGAGGAAATCCCTCTGCTCCTCCGGTCTGCGCTCTGAGTAGCTCGGTGCAGATAGGTGCGATGTCCGGGCCAAGCCGCTCATGGCCGGCGTTACACAATGAATGCTGGAGCAGGGAGCTTACAGCTCCTTGCTCCAGCATTGGATTCAACTGTGTCTGCGTCCTGAGGACCTAGATACACTTAAAACTGGGACATGACACCGCGGCCCCACCATCTCATAGGTATTGGGGCCACTGCCCGCTTACCTCCTGCTAGCTACGCCTCTGCCTTACCCCTTTGTTAACTTGCAAATGACACGTCTGTGTCGCCATGTGTTTTATAATTCAATGAGCATGTTTTATTATCTACATCACTCTTTTAGGCTGGCTTCTTTAAGCATGCAGTACACACAAGGCCAGATGTGGGAGCATTGTGTCTTGAAGTTAATTTTCCATAATCATCCCTAGCGTTTAGTAAGGCATCTGTTTAAGCATGCCTAATCTGCTGCAATTGGAGCTTTTCTGCTATGAGGCCCGAAAGTTCCCGATTCCGTAATGGTAGTCTCCGGAGAAACACTTTCTGTGTGAACTTTTGCTTAGTGTGTCTCACTAGGGAGTGCTGCACAGCGATTTTCTTTTCTCATATGAAATGATTTTTCTTCAGGTCCAGATGGTATTCAGCAGCCCGATGAGAGGAAAGTCTTGGCTCAAAAAATAGATGTCAGAGGACATACCCTAGATATGAGTCTCGATGGGAATGGGCTGAACGCAGATGCCTGTCTTTATATTAGCTGCTGAAAAGGTGCTCAGACATAACCTCACATACAATGGCATAATTATGAATCTCCTTCTTCATCTTGTCTAATGGCCACTTGAGCATGCAAAACATTGAATTCCATCTTGTTGATACACTCCAATTTCGATTCCTGGCGTGCTGAAGTGTGTCTGTAAAATCTGCATAGGGACGAGTTTGCTTGGCGAGGGAATAACATAAATGCATTTTTTCTGAAACAAAAGAGAAACGAGAGACGAAATGTAAAATATATAAAAAATATAAGCTCATATGATGTAGATCTAGAAATATCCTCATACTACGACAGCGCTGGAGTCTCTGATTTAGGAGCATTTGTTTTATTAGGCATTTATATATAAAGGTGTTTGCTCCATATAGTGACTTTTAGGGTATGTTCACACGGCCTATTTTCAGCCGTTTTTCTTGTCGTAAACGCCCCGAAAAATGGCTGAAAATGCGGGGGCTGAACGCCTCCAAACATCTGCCCATTGAGGCAATTTTGTCGTCAGTGGCATTTTTTTTCCCAAACGCAGCATTTTTATGCCATTTTTTCAGGCATTTTTCCCATACGCTTCTCTTTCGGACTTTAAGTCAGAAAAAAAGCATGTACAAAATGACACCAAATCAAAAGCGACACAAAAACACCACTGAAAACACCATAAAAAAGGCATGTTACATTTGTTACATAGCGGCTGCTACGGGGCCCGCGGCATGAGGGGGCCCGTGTCGCTCACCGGCACGGGCCCCCACCTTGGCCGGAGGCTCCGCTAGCAGCCGCTATGGCTGCTACAGCGCGACGCCACTGAACACTATGGCAGAGCAGGGAGGTATCTCCCCGCTCTGCTATTAAACAAAAGACATGTATCCCCTATCCACAGGATAGGGGATGCATGTGTGATCACTGGCATTGATAGGGAGAACGGGGGACTGAAAGTCCCCTGAAGTTCTCCATCACAAACCTCGGATTTCCGGGGTCTGTGTCGGCAGCTCCGTAGAAATGAATGGAGCGCCGGTCGCGCCTGTGCGCATGCGTGACTAGCGCTCCTTTCATTTTTATTGAGCTGCGCAGACGCCGGAAGTCAGAGGTTAGTCATGGAGAACTTCGGGGACTTTCAGTCCCCCGTTCTCCCTATCGCTGCAAGCGATCACACATGTATCCCCTGTCCTGTAGAGATCCTGTGGAGAGGGGATACATGTCTTTTGTAGGACACACTGTAGGTCGCATTTTCTTGGGGGTTTGGGGACGCTGTATAGCGTTCCCTACAGGGGGGGGGGGCTGTATGGCATTCCCTACAGGGGGGTGGGCTGTATGGTGTTCCCTACAGGGGGGAGCTGTATGGCGTTCCCTACAGGGGGGGCTGTATGGCGTTCCCTAAAGGGGGGTCTGTATGGCGTTCCCTACAGGGGGGGGCTGTATGGCGTTCCCTACAGGGGGGTCTGTATGGCGTTCCCTACAGGGGGGGCTGTATGGTGTAATCTACAGTGGGGGCTGTATGGCGTTCGCTACAGTGGGGGCTATATGGCGTTATCTACAGTGGGGGCTGTATGGCGTTAGCGCCATACATCCCCCTCTGTAGATAACACCACACAGCCCCCCCTGTAGATAACGCCATACAGCCCCCCCCTGTAGATAACGCCATACAGCCCCCCCCTGTAGGGAACACCATACAGCCCCCCCCTGTAGATAGCGCCATACAGCCCCCTCTGTAGATAGCTCCATACAGCCCCCCGTAGGGAACGCAATACAGTCCCCCATGTAGATAGCGCCATACAGCCCCTCTGTAGATAACGCCATACAGACCCCCGCCGTAGATAACGCCATACAGCCCCCCTATAGGGAACGACATACAGTCCCCCCTGTAGATAACGCCATACAGTCCCCCCTGTATATAACGCCATACAGACCCCCCCTGTAGATAACGCCATACAGACCCCCCTGTAGATAACGCCATACAGCCCCCCCTGTAGGGAACACCATACAGCTCCCCCTGTAGATAGCGCCATACAGCCCCCTCTGTAGATAGCGCCATACAGCTCCCTCTGTAGATAGCTCCATACAGTCCCCCCTGTAGATAATGCCATACAGTCCCCACTGTAGATAGCGCCATACAGCCCCCCCCTGTAGATAGCGCCATACAGCCCCCCCTGTAGGGAACACCATACAGCCCCCTGTAGATAGCGCCATACAGCCCCCTCTGTAGATAACTCCATACAGCCCCCCTGTAGATAACGCCATACAGCCCCCCTGTAGATAGCGCCATACAGCCCCCTCTGTAGATAGCGCCATACAGCCCCCTCTGTAGATAGCGCCATACAGCCCCCCCGTAGGGAACGCCATACAGTCCCCCTGTAGATAGCGCCATGCAGCCCCTCCCTGTAGGGAACGCCATACAGCCCCCCCTGTAGGGAACACCATACAGCCCCCTATAGATAGCGGCATACATCCCCCTTTGTAGATAACGCCATACAGCCCCCCTGTAGGGAACGCCATACAGTCCTCCCTGTAGATAGCGCCATACAGCCCCCTGTAAAAAAACTATTTGTTAAGAAAAAAAATTGTTTTGTGGCACAACAAAGACGTAAGTTTTTAAATTATTTTGTAGATTGAGCGGTATAAGGGCTGAGCTGTAGTTTTTATTAGTACCATTTTTTGGTACATATGATTTTGTAATTTTTCAGTATATTGTCATTTTTATAGGCTTCTGCTAAGCTCTTCCTTAGGCTCCCAGGCTGCCATGACAAACATTGGCGCCCCGCGATTGTGTCGTGGGGGGGCATGGGATGTCGGAAGGGGCCGCCACCCTCCTACTAATGGTTTAAATATTGCGGTCGATATTGACCGCGGAATTTAACTAGTTAAACGGCCAGGAACAAAGCAATCTCTGTTCCTGGCCGTTAGAGTGGCGTGTCAGCTGTGATACACACCTACAGCTCAATGCTTCACCCTCCCGCTCCTTGACGTACAGTTTCGTCATGGGGTGGGAAAGAGTTAAAGTGTACCTTTAACAATATAAAAGCTTTATTATCTGTCCGGGAAACCAGAGGTGGGACCCGCATATATCTGACAGTTATGACATATCCTGTGGATGTCATAAATGTCCTTCATGAGAAAACCTCTTTAGAAAAACTATCATTTTTGACTGAGTTATGACCTATATTAGCTTTATGCTAATGAGTTTCTCAATGGACAAGTGGGCGTGTTTTACTATATGAACAAGTGGGCGTTGTACAGAGGAGTGTATGACGCTGACCAATCAGTGACCAATCAGCGTCATACACTTCTCTCCATTCATTTACACTGCACTAGCGATATAGCTATATCACTATGTGCAGCCACATAAACACACTATAACGCTACTCATGTGTCATGACAATGAATATACATTTCCTACAGCCAGGACGTGACGTGTATTAATTCTCCTGACCACTTCTGTAGCGTCTGTCTGCCCAGTGCACTACATTTTTCCCCAAACACAATATAAAAAAAAACCTAATTGGTATCGCTGCATCTGTAAAAGTCCAGTTTTTTTAACCAATAGTTTTTTCTTTGTAAAAGTAGTAAAATATTACGTTTTTTCCTATTTTATGTTGTCTAAAACCTTGGTGCGTCTTATAGTCAGGTGCGACGTTTCAGTCCAACAGGACCTTTCTCAAGGCCTGTTGGACTGAAACATCGCACTAGTGGGAGAATAAATTCCTATTTATTTTGGATGTGCTGCCTTGTCTTTTGAATTTTACAGTTTCCATTTATGGGACCTTGGATCAGGTTCCTGTGAGGCTTGCACCCAATATATTGTACTCTACTCTGAATCTCCGGAGCTGTGATTACTCTTTTCTTCTAGTTATAGTCAGGTGCATCTTATAGTCCGAAAAATACGGTATTTAGATTTCCTTTGTCTAAATATTAGAAACAATTTGGGAGCACAGGCTTTTTCATAGCAATTAATTTTTTAGAATTTTTTTTGAAGAACTGTTGGTTCTGTATGAAGTAAAACACATATGTAATGTAATAGGTATCCCCTAGAAGTGAGACGTAGTTAAGATCCCATAGTGACAGTAGAAAATTAATTTGTATTGAACACATTAGAAATGCGGAAAAGCAATAACACTTCGTACTCTACCTATGAATATGTTAACTCAATGATAGTCAAGCCCTGGGCTCAGTAGGGTGTAAACTTTCAACAATCATGTATCAGAATGAGCAAAGAAATAGGGACTCAACCATTGATTATCTAACATATACAGATGTTCTATAATGAGTTTAACTGGCAGCTAGTACATCTTAATGCTTTGATTAATCTCTATGGATCTTTCCAATTGGGGGTGCTGATCTTGGATTATATGGAGATGGCGAGATATAAATCATACGGTTTCATGACGGTCTACTTAATGGATACGCATTCAAGTTAGATTCACATGAGCGTGGGGAAACTCGGATGTGAAAAACCTGAAGTTTTTCACGTCCAAGGTGCCCCGATGCGGGTCTTGTTTTCACAGATCCCCATAAACTTGAGCCTATGGAGGGATCTGTAAAAACGGAAGATAATGGGACATGGTACACATGGTACATTGAAGCGTTGAACGGCCTCATTGAGAAACATGCATCTGTGTGACGGCTGTTGTTTTAACGGCCATCACATGGACGTATTCAACGCTCGTGTGAGTAAGGCCTAAGGCTGAGTTCACACGGGGCGGATAGGCTGTGTAAAAGCACACAGCGTACCGGCCTCCTGGGATGACGTTTCAACCCAGGGCACCGCTACAGCTTGTGATTGGCTGCAGCTGCGGTCACATGGGATGAAGCGTCATCCCAGGAGGCCGGCCTGGAGGAAGAAACAGAGACACATGGGTAAGTATAAGATATATTTTTTTATAGAGTTGCGTTTTTTTGTGGTGGAATCGCTGCGAACCCACTGCAAAAAAAACACAACAACTGCTATTTGTTGCAGGTTTACCTCTCCATTGAATTGAATGGTGGAAAACCCGCAACAAATAATCAGCCTTTACGCAAATACGATTGACATGCTGCCGAATAAAATTGTGCACCTCAGGTCAATGTCTGAGGGTTTTTTTCCTCAGTATTTACGCAGCGTGTGGATGAGATTTGTTTTACCTCATCCACTTTGCTGCTACTGTATTTTCTGCGGATTTTCTGCAACGAATTTCGTTGTGGAAAATCCACAGTATTTACACAACCTTAGGGGGAATTCACACAGAGTTTTTTGGCACGTTTTTTGATGTAGAAACCCTGTTGGAAAACGCCCCAAAAAACGTCCGAAAACACCTCCCACTGATTTCAATGGGAGATTGAGGCACTTTTTTCCCACAAGTGGTAAAAAACGCTCGCGAGAAAAAGAAGCGGCATGCCCTATCTTCGGTCGTTTACGTCTCTGACCTCCCATTTACATCAATGCGAGGCAGAGAAAGCGTTTTTTCGCAGCTTTTTCTTTCCCGTGGAGCTCAATGGCCGCAGTCGAAAAAACGCAGCGAAAAACACAGCCAACAGTGCGAAGTCAGGTAAAAATCTGCCTGCAAAATACTCTTACGTTTTTTTGTTTTTTTCCATCACCAGGAAATCTTAAAAACGTGTTCCTTTCTTTTAGGTAATGAATAATGAATGTCCTTTAGCCACAATATTCTTTCATGACAACCACAATAGCAAAGTTGAATACAGTCCTGATGTTTGATGGGCAGCACGGCAAACTGGACCACAAAAGGAACGGGGTTCATGCTATTATATCATAAAATTAGGGTGTCTCTGTTGTTTGATATTTTTGAGGCGTCCTTGGGCATTATGGGGTAGGGCTAAAGATATCCCGTAATTCGTTTTTCAAATGTTGGTAACTTTGCCTTAAAGGGGCAAAGTTGACAAGATTAACATTTACGACCAATCCACAGGGTAGGGAAAAAATGTTTGATCACTAGAGGTTCCACTGTTGAGACCCCAATTGATCACTAGAACAGCGGTCCCGAGCCACCCGCTCCTTCTCACTGCGCCAGCTGCAGTAAGGAGAAGCTGCCGCTCCATTCAATGTCTATTGAACTGATGGAAACAGCTCAGCGCTGTACTTGGCTGTCACCTTCAGTCCCATAGACTTTAGATGGAGGGACACCACACATGCTCGACAGCCACAATAATCTGGAACGGGGGGCTCAGGATCCTCGTTCTAGTGATCCCTGGAGGTCCCAGCAGCGCGGCCCCAAGCGATTAGACATTTATCACCCATACTGTGGATAGGTGATAAATCTTGATTTTTGGAAAACACTTTTAATGCCAGTCATAATGTACCTGAATAAGGAGCAGCAATATTACCCCTAGCAATAGTTCCTACATCTGTGCCTGATTAACGTGCCCACCAGAGAGCATCACATCACAACTTTCTACCCCTGAATTGATTTCTATATCAGTGTAGTAAAGAGAGAAAGGGGCTTCTTTCGAATTATGTCATTCTGTACTCTGCAACAAACCGGTGCGGCTTTATCTTTCTGTATAATAGGCAGTATGAGTGCTACTCCTGATAAACTATTGTAATTCACCCTGTTAGGTAGAAGAAGCCATTGCCTATCCTGTCTAGTATTTGTCCTGGCCCTACTCAGCTTAAACAGCTCTTCAGATCAAGGCAGAGTGGTCACTGACCTGAAGACAAAGATAAATCTTGACAAAAATTAAACATTGTTTTTCTCCGTCATTTGTAACCAAATTAACTATATAAATATATATATTTTTTTTACGGCATCCAAGTGCCACTCGATAGTCTGCATGGATCAATTCACTTTAGCGGGTGAATGGGGTCCGTGAAAAATGATCCAAGTCTCCGATCCGTGGAAAGATAGGACATGTTCTATCTTTCCTCAGATCACTGACGGGACTCGGCCGGCGCACCCGGTCATGTATATGAGGCGATAGGAAACAATGTTTACGTATTTTATCCTCTAACATGCTTTTCACTACTAAATATATGATATATTTTTATAGGGATTAGAACTCTCATTTTCCTGATACAGATGCAAAATCCCCTGCTTTCTTTCAAACAAACATGATTCTGCCTGTAGCCACCACTAGGAGGAGATTAAGAGTTTACTAAAAACAGATTTATTATAGAGTTGAATGGGGCCGCCATCGCCTGCCGCCATATAATTGTCAAATGCCGGTGTCTTCTGCCTTCTGGATGGCGCCGCTCCTCTTCTTCGCTGTCTGCCGCTGGCGTCCTCTCACGCCACCAATGCTAACCTCCTGCTTTGTCCACAGCAGCAACATTCCACAAAGCTTTCCACTTTATGCTTGAGCAATTAGGTTTATTCTCTAGCTTACTAGTATACCCTGCTTATTGTTTGTTTAGATCTTCCGATGTTGACCTTTGTCTGTACTTTGACCATCCCTGCCTGCTGCCTGCCCTGACCTCTTACTTGTTAACCGTGATGACCCTCTGCCGCCTGCTCTGACCTTTTGGCTCTGCTGTAAGTGTCCGCCTGCCGCCTGTCTTGATCCTTTACCATGTATGTCCACGTTGGCTGTTGCTAAGGGAGACTACCGTGGGGGTAGTGAACTGGTAGTGATGTCCACATCTCTGTATGGAGGTTAAAGAGTGAAAACCTGGTTATCCCTTCGACTCAGCTCCCTAGTTTAGCCCTTCGCCAAATCTCTTAGTAAAACAGTGGGTCCACACCATCATCTATTGGCCCTGTGACAGTCACTACTTCTATGGGGCCCGTGACAGTCACTACTTCTATGGAGCCTGTGACAGTCACTACTTCTATGGAGCCTGTGACAGTCACTACTTCTATGGAGCCTGTGACAGTCACTACTTCTATGGAGCCTGTGACAGTCACTACTTCTATGGGGCCCGTGACAGTCACTACTTCTATGGGGCCCGTGACAGTCACTACTTCTATGGGGCCTGTGACATATATAAATATATATGAAGAGTGCTCCCCCTAGTGATGGCTGCAGTTAGCAAGAATTTTTAACATTTAACACTATGGCTTTGTGAAGGGTAAGCAGTGGACTGGAAGATCTGTAACATAAGTACAACCTTTATAAAGATATAGTATGAAATTATTCAGCATGTAATATTTAGCTATTTTTTTTAAGTAAAAAAATTATTGGTACAATTTTAATGCATATTATGGTTGACTATTTGGGTAAATTAGAGAATATTTTATTCTGACGAAGCAATAAGGATGTACCAGTATTTGGGATTTGTCCAAATGTTGGTTTTAAACCATTTCTATATCTAAAAAGAATCTTTTCTATCTTAAATACAAACCTATCTTGAATTCGTAATCTAAGTTGAAGATTATGGTGCAGTAGATAACTGAAGGTTTCCTCAAGCTTGAGAATGGAACACGAAGTACAAATAAATAGTGTATGTTTTCGTGTTGAAATGATATTGAGGTTAGTGAGGGAAGGGTCAGAGGTTAGAATTTTCCGAAACAACAAGAAACCAAAATGAAAACCAGCAGAATACCAATGTTTCTCTTCAATTCCTTTTTGCTTCATGTCAACAATGTTTTAATTTTATTTTTCCTACATATACAGTATATGGACTCTGCAAGTTTGTCGCTTTTTGAAATAATGGAAAATGATGATGTTGTTTTTAAAGCAATCTGTGTCCAACGTGTGACCGGCGTATCCAAATCTTGAGATTGGTATGAGATTGAAAAATGTTTTGTTTATTTCGTTCTCATTTACAGGAGCACGTCGCTCGGCCTTACTTGCACTGAATAATAGATAACATAGTTAGAGGAACTCAACTATGTATCTTGAATATTAATTTAAGTTTTTTATTCAAGTAGATAAAACACATCAAATTCAGGATACATGTCAAGGATAGACGGCAGATGATTTATTTCCAAAAATATTTCAGTATCTGTGCAGAGAATATAAAACAACTCTGTTGTGAAATATTATAATGTTACCTACCTGGATAAAACCCAATAAAATGAAAACCTTCATATGCAATATAAGTTACACAGATATTTTAGAGCTCTACAGAGCTATCTAGCTAGTTAAAAGCACATCACAAGACCAGTTTTTCTCAAATTATTCTTGCATACAGATGTAAAGGGGAGGGTAACCCTTCCCCTACCTCCTGGATTCTTTCTCTGTCCCCCAAAGATGCTCTCTGTTTCCCCTTGTCAGTCTCCAGCAAGCGTTATTTATTGCTAGGGCATAGGGCCCCCTTGCATTGTATTTGATATTATATGTGACTGCACCTTTAAATGCCTGGGCTAAACCATTTAAAGGCTGGAGCAGGAGGGTTAGGATTCCCTTTTTCTTTTATGCTCTGTAGATTGTTCTAGAATAGTGGTTCCAAAACTTTCCTAGGCCTGGAACCACTTTTGTCTGAGACCCCCCCCCCTCACAACCGTATTTAGTCCCATTTCATCTAACGTATGTCAACATTATTCGTAGCTAGATGCCGGTACTTAGCTCCATTAGAAAAATAAGGGGTTTAGCACAGGGGGGTGAAACACATCTGAGTGGGCCCAAACTCAGTGAGCCCCCCACACAGTATAATGACCCCAAAGATGCCGGTACTTAGCTCCATTCTAAAAATAAGTTCCTGCAGCATAGAAAACAACGATAATTTTGCGGGCCTGGGAGGGGGCAGACTCAAGGTATCCTGCTGATGTCTGTTGCTGACGCCCGACTATGGCCGCTGATGGGTCATGTGACCTGACCCGTCCATCAGTGGCCATCAGAGTCATAGCTAGGTGTAGCGCCCATGGCCGCGGGCCGTCGGGTTCACTCACCTCCCGACGCCCGCAGCCATGGATCTGTGAGCGCTGGCCTCCGTCTCCCTCCTAGGAGATGCCAGCGCTCGCTTCCGCTCCGTCCGGCTGGGTCCCGTAGGGTGCGCGTGCACGCTCGCGCGCGCTCTTAAAGGGCCAGCGCGCACACATGGAATCAATGATTATTAACCCACGTGATTCCCTGCTCTATAAGAATGCCCCAGCCCTTCTGATCCTTGCCTGAGCGTTGTTAGTCTTTCCCTGTCTGTCTCGCAAATGGTCCCTTAGTGTCTCCCATTCCTGCTGTTACCCGTGCCCTGTTAACGTTCCTGTATTCCGCATTGTTCCTGTGCCTACCTGTGTTCAAGTGTCATCTGCCACGTCAAGTGCCATCTGCCACGTCAAGTACCATCTGCCACGTCAAGTGCCATCTGCCACGTCAAGTGCCATCTGCCACGTCAAGTGTCATCTGCCACGTCAAGTGCCATCTGCCACGTCAAGTGTCATCTGCCACGTCAAGTGCCATCTGCCACGTCAAGTACCATCGGCTCATCGGATACTGCCCGCCACGTCTGGCGCCACTTTCCGCACCTGTCTCCATCCGTGCTGAGGCCACAGTCACCGTCCAGACTATTACAGGTACCTAAACATTACTGTCTGCTATCTACTTTCACATAGACTGTGACCTGGTCAGCTGCCTCCCCGCTACGGCGGAGCGGCCTAGTGGGTCCACAAACCCAGTGCCCGTGACAGTAGGGGCTTTGCACAGGAGGGTGAAACACATCTGGGTGGGCCCCAACTCAGTTGGCCCCCCACATAGTTTAATGCCCTTAAAGCTGCCTCCATAAAGTATAAGGCCCCTATAGTGCCTCCCTACACAGTATAATGCCCCTATAGTGCCTCACTACACAGTATAATGCCACCATAAAATATAATGTCCCCACACAGTATAATGCCCCCATAGCTGACCCACACAATATAATGCACCCATAGTTGCTCCCACACAGTATAATGCCGCCATTGCTGCCCCACCCAGTATAATGCCCCCAGTGCTGCCCCTACACAGTATATTGCCCTCATAGCTACCCCAACACAGTGTAATGCCCCCATAGCTGCCCCCACACAGTATAATGCTCAATTAGCTGTCCCAACATTATAATGCCTCCATAGCTCCCCCACATAGTATAATGCCCCCTCACAGTATAATGCCCCCATAACTGCCCCTACACAGCATAATGCCCCTATAGCTGCCCCACACAGTGTAATGCCCCCATAGCTGCCCCCACACAGTATGATGACCCCATAGCTGCCCCCACACATTAAAATGACCCCATGGTTGCCCCCACACAGTATAATGCCCCTTAGCTGCCCCCCACATTATAATGCCCCTATAGCTGCCCCCACATAGTATAATGCCCCCACACAGTATAATGCCCCCATAGCTGCCCCTACACAGCATAATGCCCCTATAGCTTCCCCACACAGTGTAATGCCCCCATAGCTGCCCCCACACAGTATAATACCCCCATAGCTGCCCCCACACAATATAATGCCTCCATAGCTGCCCCCACATAGTATAATGCCCCATAGCTGCCTCCACACAGTATAATGCCCCATAGCTGCCTCCACACTGTATAATGCCCCTATATCTGCCCCCAAACAGTATAATACACATACACTTATATTATACACTTATAATACACTTACCTAAACAGACATATATACGTTACGTTACGTTACATACACATAAGTTACTTGTAATTCTCACACGCTCACTATTTCTGACCCACTCCCTCCTAAATAACTGTCCCTGTACACTAAGTGTTAGCAAGAGAGATGGAGGAAAGGGTTACCAGGGGAGTCAGTTAAAGGGTTAAGAATGGGAATGTGCAGGCAGGCTGGAAAGGGTTAACCAGGGATGTGTAACTAGGGAAATGTGCAGGCAGGTGGGAAATGGTTACCTGGGGATGTGCAGGTGAGCAAGGGTTAACTAGGGACTCATGGGAAGCAAGGGTTTACTCAGGGGCAGCAAGGGTTAACTCAAGGACCCAGGGGCAGCAAGAGTTAACACAGGGACTCCAAAGGTTAACACAGGGAGCAGACAGGTAGAGAGAGAGAGGGTTAGGCTATGTTCACACAGTGTTTTTTTACGAGTTTTTTGACGCGGAAACCGCGCCGCAAAACTCGTCAAAAACGGCCCGAAAATGCCTCCCATTGATTTCAATGGGAGGCAGAGGCATCTTTTTCCCGCGAGCGGTAAAACCGTCTCGCGGGAGAAAGAAGGGACATGCCCTATCTTTGGGCGTTGGTGGAGCAGGAGCCGGAGAGAAGAGTTCCGGAGGTCCGCAGGGCAGGAGACAGGCAGCAGGACAGGTGAGTTGACGTTGGTGGTGTGGGAGCTGCTCCTCGTCGGTGGAGTGGTGAGGGAGGTAGGCTGTTCCCTTGAGCGTACCGACACAGTGCTATTTAAACACTGTCGGTACGCTCGTAAATGCGAGCGCGTGGCGCTCGCCCCTGGCTAACATGGGTCAGCATGGTGATAACATATCACCAGCTGACTCATGAGTGCCCGCGCAAAATCCCGCGAGATCGCCCACGAAATCCCGCGAGAGCTCTCGCAAGCTCAGGAAGTTTAAAATGGAGATAGGAGGTCAAAGCAGTATCTCCTGCCTCCATCGCTTCCAAACAAAGCAGGACAATAACTAATTGCCCTGTCTTGTTGTGAAGTCGTTGCTCATGACCAGGGCTGTGTCTCTACAGCCCTGGCTCATGATACATTGCATATACATATATACATATACATATATACATATATATATATATACAGTGACGTAACTACCGTGGTAGCAGCCGTAGCGGCTGCTACGGGGCCCGGGGCTTGAGGGGGCCCGTGCCGCCAGCCGACACGCCCCCCATATGCCCGGTGGCACCGCTAGCAGCCGTTATGGCTGCTACAGCGGTAGCGCCGCTACTATGGGGCCCGCGCCGCCGAGTCTCCAAGTATGGGCTGGGCGACACAGGCCCTCTCATGCCTGTAGGTGTCGCTAGCACCGGAGGGGGCCACGGTGCTAGCGGCAGCCAAATACATGCATTAGCACTGAATGGCCGACCATCCAGTGCCTTACAATGACGCTGATTGGCTAGTGGCGCGATGACATCATCGCGCCGCTTCCATGCTTGGAAGGTGCTGATTGACGGGGCAAGTCATTCTGACCCGCCAATCAGCGTCATTGGACGACGCTCGTTCAGCTCCAGCAGACATGCTCAGAAGAGAGCATGTCTGCATCGCCAGTGAACAGCGTGGGAACGGGATCATGTCAAGTTTATATATTTTTTTCTCATAAAATGTGAGTGGCATTATCTATAGTGGGGGGGTCTATCTACAGGGGGGTCGTCTTTATGTGGGCCATTATATAAAGGGGGGTCTATATGTGGGCCACTATATACAGGGGGGTCTATATGTGGGGCACTAGCTACAGGGGAAGTCTGTATGTGGGGATGTGGGGCACAATCTACAGGGGGGTCTATATGTGGGGATGTGGGCCACTATATACAGGGGGCTCTATATGTGGGCCACTATCTACAGGGGGGGTCTACATGTGGGATGTGGGGCACTATCTACAGGGGGGTCTATATGCGGGCCACTATATGTGAGCCACTATACAGGGGTGGGCTATATGTAGATCACTATCTATAGGGGAGCTATTTTTAGGGTACTTTCTATAGGGGTGGGCTATATGTGGGACACTATATACAGGGGTGGGTTACCTGTGGGGCACAAGCAACAGGGTGGCTATATGTAGTGCACAGTCTACAGGGGTGGGCTATATGTGGGATACTATATAGAGGGGAGCTATATGTGAGACACTATTTACAGAGGTGGGCTATACGTGGAGCACTATCTATAGGGGAAGCTATATGTAGGGGAGCACGGTGGCTCAGTGGTTAGCACTATTTCCTTGAAGCTCTGGAGTGCATATGTGGGCACTATCTACAGGGGCTTCTATGTAGGTCACTATCTGCAGAGGCTCTATGGGGGTCACTATCTACAGGGGGCTATGGGGGCACTATCTACAGGGGGCACGGTGTGTGTGACAGTGTATGGTACTATTATAATCAGGGACACAGTGTATGGCGCTATTATATTTAGAGTTGCAGTGTATGGTGCTTTATTATATTTAGAGGTGTTGAGAATTTTAACTTTGTTTATAGGTGCAGAAATGTTTTAACCCGTTAGTGACCGCCAATACGCCTTTCAGCGGCGGCCACTAACGGGCTTTATTCTGATGCATATGCCTTTTTACGGCACTGCATCAGGATAAAGTAAACAGAGCAGGGAGCCGTCAAATCTCCCTGCTCTCAGCTGCCAGTATAAGTATCGATCTCACCCGTTTAACCTTTCAGATGCGGTGCGCAATAGCGTGCACCACATCTGAGTGGTTTTGGAGAGAGGGAGGGAGCTCCCTCTCTCTCCCACCGACACCCGGCGATACGATCGCCGAGTGTCTGTGTCTCCAATGGCAGCCGGGGGCCTAATAAAGGCCCCCAGGTCTGCCTGTAGTGAATGCCTGCTAGATCATGCCTCTGGCATGACCTAGCAGATGCCTGTCCGTTTTAAACGGACAGGCAGTAATACACTGCAATACAAAAGTATTGCAGTGTATTATAATAGCGATCGGAGAATCGCATATTAAAGTCCCCTAGTGGGACTAGTAAAAAAAAAGTTTAATAAAGTTAATTTTAAAAAAAATGTGAAAAAAAAATGAAAAACCCACCTTTTCCCCTTACAAAATGCTTTACTATTATAAAACCAAAATAAAGTAAAAAAAAGTTAGACATATTTGGTATCGCCGCGTCCGTAACGACCCCGACTATAAATCTATAACATTATTTAACCCGCACGGTGAATGCCGTAAAAAAATAAATAAAAAACTATGGAAAAATTGCTGTTTTCTGTGAATCCTGACTTAAAAAAAATGTGATAAAAAGTGATCAAAAAGTCGCATCTACTCCAAAATGGTACCAATAAAAACTACAAGTCTTCCCGCAAAAAAAAAGCCCTCATACAACTGCATCGGTCGAAAAAAGAAAAACTTTACGGCTCTTCAAATATGGAGACACAAAAACAAATAATTTTGAAAAAAAAGCATTTTTACTGTGTAAAAGTAGTAAAACATACAAAAACTATACAAATTTGGTATCGTTGCAATCGTAACAACCCGCTGAATAAAGTTATTGTGTTATTTATATCACACGGTAAACGGCGTAGATTTTAGACGCGAAAAAGAGTGGCGAAATGTCAGGTTTTTTTCTATTCCCCCCCAAAAAAAGTTAATAAAAGTTAATCAATAAATATGTACCTCAAAATGGTGCTATTAAAAAATACAACTTGTCCCGCAAAAAACAAGACCTTATACAGCTATGTTGTGATACATGACCTGACAATATTTCCAAACATTCCCTTGTATGTTTTTTTCAGATGCAGCAAAATCCTTAAAATCACTTTTAAAACGGCGCACACTATATGCTAATTACTCATTAGAGGGTCATGAGGCAGTGCCGCTATCCTGAAGAGTCACATAGTCCTGCCTCCAAACCCACCTTTCTATGTTTGAGTGACATCTCCTTGGCTGATACAACTTTCTCGGATGCGCCATTGCCTTGTGGCACTACACACAAGGGGGGGGGGGGGCTGTGTGGCACTATGCCTATGACTGTGTGGCTGTACAGCGCTATATACAGTGGGGGCTTTATGGCGATATCTACAGGGGGGCTGTATGGCACTATCTACAAGGGGGAGGTGGGGGCGCTATCTACAAATGGGGTGTTACACTGTCTATAGGCGGGGCTATATAGCACTGTCTATAGGGGGGATGTATGGCACATTCTACAGGGGGCACTATTTATAAGGGGGGCTGCTTGTGGCACCCGGGAGGGGGACCCAGTCAAGAGTTTGCTATGAGGCCCAGTCTTTCCTAGTTACACCCCTGTATATATATATATATATATATATCTATATATATATATATATATATATATATCTATATATATATATATATATATATATATATATATATATATATATATACCCTGCATCTTGTTGTGGAGGAGCAACGCTCAGTGCAAGATGGCGGCACCCAGCGACTTCCGGCGCCCCTTGATGGTGGTATGACTGTACACTGCTGCCCTGTGCAACAGAGGCGGTGCACAAAGGTTCCTCCTGGATGACCTCAATGGAGGCAGCAAGCGTGGAGTATCGGTGGGCGGACCTGGAACTTTGCTGCGCGCGGGAGAAGGTGAGGGGCGGTTTTAACCCCTGATATACCGCTCCGGCGGTACGAGATACTGTGATACATGGTTAACCCCTCCTGGGGCGATGTAAACTGGCTGACACCAGGAAAAGGCTCCTTGTGGATCAGGGTACAGTTTAAAGAGGCTCTGTCACCAGATTCTCAAATCCCTATCTCCTATTGAATGTGATCGGCGCTGCAATGTAGATAACAGTAAAGTTGTTTTGTTTTTTTAAATGATCCTTTTAGCCCAAGTTATGAGCAATTAGATTTAAATGTTATGTGCCGGGCGGCGCAGGCCCCGTAGCAGCCGCTGGCAGGCCCGGGGCCTTAGAGGATGGGGGCCCTGGACATTTGCCCAGTTTGCCCCCCCCCTAACGCCGGCCTTGGATGTCGATTGCACAGGTATACGCAGTGGCCAGCATCCCGTTTCATGGATGCGTTTATATCCTGTAAACTGTCTACCAAAATGGAAGTAATAGGTTCGGAAGCTGATACAAGCTATGTTAAGATTATGTCTCATTGATCCATCTTTTCCAGTCGGAGGACCCACTTGATTCCCCACAAATTGTCTGAAACATTTCATTCTTTGGACTGATTTATCGGTTGGTGAAGCACCTACAAATGAGCTCACGCACATCTGTCTTTCCCAAAGACACCACAACCCCCCATTTCCTATCAGCACCCCGGATGCCGATTAGAAAGTACAAATGCAACCAATATCTACCATTAATCTTTTCGAGACCCCTATTTAAAGGGACCTCTTCTAGCTGCAAATCCTGTTAAATAGTTGAGTCTCCAACATATACAATATAGTTCTACTAGAAAGACAACATTGTAAATACAATGTGATTCCATATCCTTTCATCTGTCGCTATGTATAACTATATAACTGCACAGGTAGTGGAGTAGAGGACAACCATTTAAGAGAAGTAGTATGAAGCATTTCTGAAAATCTTTCTAAAAACAGGTTCATCGCGTTTCTAAAATGTATTTATTATTAAAGCTGTCATTTGCTTTGATATTGTAAGCCTCATACAAGTTCTTGCTTATTTCTCTACATTTGCAATCTGACTCATCCAACAACCCCTCAATTTCATATCTGATGTCAGTGCCGAAAGTAATGTTTTTGAAAGATCAATAATAAAGATCTTTATGTGATGATGACGAATAGTACAGCTGGTATAGCGGAGTGTACGAGTGTATCATTTATTTTTGCTGGGTTCAACTAATCTCCACTTCTTTGACTGCGTCCTTAAAGAGGCTCTGTCACCACATTATAAGTGCCCTGTCTCCTACATAAGGAGATTGGCGCTGTAATGTAGGTGACAGTAATGCTTTTTATTTAAAAAAACGATCTATTTTCACAACGTTAGGAGCGATTTAAGTTTATGCTAATGAGCTTTCTTAATGCCCAAGTGGGCGTACTTTTACTTTCTACCAAGTGGGCGTTGTACAGAGGAGTGCATGATGCTGACCAATCGGCATCATGCACTCCTCTCCATTCATTTACACTGCACTAGCGATATAGATATATCACTATGTGCAGCCTCATACACAAGCCCTAACATTACTACAGTGTCCTGATAATGAATACACATGAAATCCAGCCTGGACGTCATGTGTACTCAGAATCCTGACACTTCTGACTCTTTTTTTTGTGATTCCGGCAAGTGAAACCAAATCTCGTTTAGCTCCGTAATCTCGCGAGATTTGGTTTCACTTGCCGGAATCTCACAAAAAAAGATTCAGAAGTGTCAGGATTCTGAGTACACATGACGTCTAGGCTGGATTTCATGTGTATTCATTATCAGGACACTGTAGTAATGTTAGGGTTTGTGTATGAGGCTGCACATAGTGATATATCTATATCGCTAGTGCAGTGTAAATGAATGGAGAGGAGTGCATGATGCTGATTGGTCAGCGTCATGCACTCCTCTGTACAACGCCCACTTGGTCGAAAGTAAAAGTACGCCCACTTGGGCATTAAGAAACTCATTAGCATAAACCAAAATCGCTCCTAACGTTGTGAAAAAAGATTGTTTTTTTAAATAAAAAGCACTGCTGTCACCTACATTATAGCGCCGATCTCCTTATGTAGGAGACAGGGCACTTATAACGTGGTACAGAGCCTCTTTAAGTATAATGTGTTGTTCATGTAGTAAGCAGTTACATAAAGTTGTATCTGTTTCCGCACAATTTCATACTTGAAGCCTAACAATTGCTATATTAAAACGTTTCTATTCATGTATGTAAGTATTTTACGATAAGTACAAAATTAATTATTTAAGATTGTTCCAATATTAATGTGTTTTCTAAAAAGGGGTATTCTTCCCAATTGCCCGAGATGCAATGTCATAAAGTGACCCAGATCTCCCCAATTCTATCGTTCATTTGCTATACAGTGAAGTAGTATGATGCATTTATAATGGGGGCTAAAGAAGGCAGGTCATCTGGGAGCAGAGGCAACTTCATTCAAAGGGCTAGTTCACACTGAGTTTTTTTTGGTGCTGTTATGTCGCGGAAACCGCATTGGAAACTGAGTCAAAATAAGGCCGAAATCGCCACCCATTGATTTTAATGGAAGGTGGAGGCGCTTTTTTCTTGTGAGCGGAAAAAAACCCTTGCAGGAAAAGTGCAGGATAACAGGTGGTTCTTGCGTTTCAGAAACCTGCGGGACCAGCGCTCACTGAGGATATCAGTCCCGCTGACCTGATGGATTTGACTCTGAGCGCAAGATACAGCTTCTGTGTATACAGGATATATAGAAGCTGTATCTCAAAAAGTAAAACATTTGTTAGGACGTTTAAAAATAGAACATGTCCTATTTTCTTCTGTTTTCACAGATCCCTCCATAGACTCGTCTATGGGGATCCGTGAAAACGGGACCCGCAAGAGTGAAACTCGGACGTGAAAAACAGCCGTTTTTCACGTCCGAGTTTCCCCGCATTCGTGTGTATAAGCCCTTAGATGGACAAACATTATACGTCAATGATTTTTTGCTTTTTCTTGTGGACGCTTAAACCTAACTTCCTATTGCGGTAGAAAGCATAGAAGCATTTGGCAAATTTCCGGGTTGGGTTATTAACTGGTCTAAATCTGCCTTGCTGACGGTAAATAATACCCAACATGTGGATAGCTATTACAGTCTAGGGTGGTAACACAGTTTAAATATTTGGATATAATGATTTTTGCCTCTTTGCTGGATTATAAATGACTACGCCACTTATTTCTAGATTCAAGCAGAAATTGGAAATTTGTTCTGGACTGCCTTTGTCGGTAGTGGGTAGAACGAACCTAATAAAATTATTTGTATGCCCCAGTTATTATGCATGCTGCATAATTCATTTATCTGGAGAACTTTGAGGTAGTTTTATAAAATGAATAGACTCTTCAGGGGACTTATTTGGCATGAAGCCATGACACATCTTAAATTGGAAAAAAGAGGTAGCAAAGGGACAAAGAGGAAGCAATAACCCCAACCCTGGGCATAATATCTAGCTGCTCAGCTTCAACATTTCTATGGGTGATAAGGGAAGGGTGGAGGAGGCTCACAATAACTCTTGGCATATAATACTTAAATGAAGAGTTAGAAGCACATAGAATTATGCCTCATGCACACGACAGTGTGTGCCGGTAGGGTCCCGCCAGTGATCCGTGGAAAGATAGAACATGTCCTATCTTTCCATGGATGAGAGAATCGGGTCAGTTTTCATGGAGCCGATTCACCCGCTAAAATGAATGGGTCTGTGAAAACTATCCGGTGCCCCTCGAATGCCGTGCAAAATGGCCCGATGGGCACTCGCTTGTCTGCAACATCCTACGTTTCGTATTGCCACTCATTATTAAAACATATAAAGTAACACATTCATTATATTTTAGATTTGTCTGCATATATTACATGGTGTGTATTATAAAGCTTTTGTCTCTTTTTTAACTTTTTTTTGTTGCATACTTAGATCCCTTATTAATTGGCCAGAAGGTTGTAATGAATCTGTGTATATTGTTTAGCACTGACAATAATATATGAAAGCCAAAAAACATCCTGCAGCATTACAAAGCGTGGCAGCATAAAGAATTTATACATTTCTCCAACACAAGTTTACCTGGGAGATTTGAGGTTTCATAGACAAAATAAAAATGCCGGAGGTTTGTTTTCTCCAAAGACTTCAACTACTCACTAGAATCCCAAAGATTTTTTAATCTTGTTTGTTGTCACCCCCGCCTCTCTGTTAACTCTGTACAGTGAACTGCTCCATTCTGCTAATTGGTAACGGCATTGGGATGCATGGGCTTTAGTTGGAATCACAATGACGAACTGCAATTAATATCAATATTATCTTAATTATATGGATGAATTATTCAATCTCTTACAATCTGCACAGCTGGTTAGGATTTTATAGTCACTGGCAAATATATGCCTGATATGTAGGTAGCGCGGTATTTTTTTAATAGTGAGCGGAAGAATCGCTCAGAAATTGACCTGCGGTGCAGAGTTTTATTCTGCAGAATGTCAATTGTATTTGCTTAAATGCTGCTAATTTGTTGCAGGTTTTCCCCATTGAATTCAATGGGGAAGTAAAACCCACAACAAATAGCAGTTGTTGCTTTTATTGTGGCGGAATCGTAACGATTAGGCTGGGTTCACACGACCTATTTTCAGACGTAAACGAGGCGTATTATGCCTCGTTTTACGTCTGAAAATAGGGCTACAATACGTCGGCAAACATCTGCCCATTCATTTGAATGGGTTTGCCGACGTATTGTGCAGACGACCTGTAATTTACGCGTCGTCGTTTGACAGCTGTCAAACGACGACGCGTAAATGGACTGCCTCGGCAAAGAAGTGCAGGGCACTTCTTTGCCACGTAATTTGAGCTGTTCTTCATTGAACTCAATGAAGCACAGCTCAAGATTTACGAGCGTCTCAGACGCCTCGCAAAATGCGAGGAGGAGCATTTACGTGTGAAACGAGGCAGCTGTTTTCTCTTGAAAACAGTCTGTCTTTTCACACGTTAATGACAGCTAGCGTGTGAACATACCCTTACGCCGCAAAAACACAACTCAGAAAAAAAATAAAATATATATATATATATATATATATATGGACAGTGACGTCAAGGGCTTCCCCGAGCACAGCGCTTAAAGTAGCGCTGTGCCCAGAGAGGGAGTCCTCGGCGAGTGGAGGAGATCCCTCTGCTCATCCGCTCTGAACTAATTGTAAAGTAGGGAGCTGACGGTTCTCAGCTTCAGTGTTGGGTTCAACTGTATCTGTGTCCTGATGATGCAGATACAGTTGACAGTGGGACATAACCCCGGCCGTCCGGGACAGTGCTCGGAATCCGGTACTGTCACGCTGAATCCGGGACGGTTGGGAGGTATAGTGGGCACATGGGATGAAACATCATCAGAAGTATTGCAGTGTATTATAAAAGCAACTAAATGATCACATAGTGAAGTCCCCTAGTGGGACTATAAAAAAGTTTAATAAATGTTTTATAATAAATAACACTTTTTCCACTTACAATATGCTTTATTATGGAAAAAAAATAATAAAAAATACACATTTTATATTGCCCCGTATGTAACAAACCCAACTATAAAGCTATTGCATTATTTAACCCGCACGGCGAACGCTGTAAAAACTAAAATAAAAGCAATGCTAGAACTGCAGTTTTCTGTTCATCTTGCCTTAAAAAAAATTGATAAAAAGTCATATGTACCCCAAAATGGTACCAATAAAAACGACAAGTCGTCCCGCAAAAAAAACAAAACATCATACAGCTGCATCGGCAGAAAAATAAAAACATTATGGCTCTTAAAATATGGCGACACAAAAACAAGTAATTTTGAAAAAAAAAAGATTTTTACTGCATAAAAGTAATAAAAACTAAGAAAACATTGTAAATCTGGTATTGTCACAATCGGAAAAACCTGCTGAATAAAGTTATTATATTATTTATATCACACAGTAAACAGCATAAATTTAAGATGCAAAAAAGAATGGCAAAATTGCTGGGGTTTTTTATATCACCCCCAAAATAATAATTAATAAAAGCTAATCAATAATTTATATGTACCCAAAAATGGTGCTATTAAAAAGTACAACTTGTCCCACAACAAACAGGTCCTTATACAGCTATGTCAACAGAAGAATAAAAAACGCAATAAAATAGCTCCTTGAATGCAATGATATAAAAACGCTAAAAATTGTTTGGTCATTAAGTCCTAAAATGGGGTTAAAACAATGCAAATGCAATATGACAATACAAATTACACACTAAAGGGGTTGTCCTTTATCTGAATGTCCGCCATGTGATCAGATGATAACTCCCCCTGGCAAAATCAGCTGTTTGCTGAAGGTCGCAGGATCTGGACCCATGGCTCCAATATTAAAGGGGTTATACATAAGACAAAACTTCTCAATACCTGCTGTAGTAAGTCAGTACCTTTGGGTAATGTTTCAAGTTTGGCTTAGCTCCATTAGGACGCACATCCTGGCTCCATAGATGCTCATGCAACTGCTGTATTTTTCTCCATGCTTTATACTGCAGCTCCGCTTGTCCAGGTTGTCTTCTGTGTATAGTCTTTGTTTAAACCTGCATGTGTCACTATTATACTATAGTGTAAACAATAGAACATACATGAAATACTTGTTACCTTTCCCCATGCTTTATACTGTAGCTTAGCTTGTTTATATGGGCTCCCAAACAACTCATCCCCATTGTAAATTACAAGCAACTAAACCATCATTAAGAAAAGTTCCTCTTTTTTCAATCAGAAAAATTGTTTGAGTCTTTTGCAAGCCAATCCTACGAATGTATAAAACGTCATTTTTTTTTTCATAAATATCCATTTTAGCGTTAGAAAATGCTAAATTTAAATTCTTTCACCAGTAACTTGTCTGCAGCAGGTGGTGTGAAAGTAGTCGGTAAAATGTTAAGAAGGGTGTAAACTACTGCAATTCTTCGTTTCTCCTGTGGTGGCACTGTAGGGAAATTAAAGCCCAGTTCCCCACAGAGTATAATTTTTTACTCAGGGTCCTAGTATAGGGAAAACCTGTGATTAGCCTATTCTTGGGTCATGCATCTAATAAAAAGGGCATATAAAAAACGATTTAATGTTTAGGCGTATTATAGTTCTGTTGCGGTTAACTATTTCGAATATGGAATTCAGCTTTTCATTTAGCAGAACAATAAAATTCTCCCTAAGTTCAGGCAGCGATGCAACACACGACAGCAGCAAGTGAGTCTACCAAACAGTAAGGATATAATTAATTTGTGTGATTTAGGCCCCATGCACGCGGCTCAAACTACGGACTGGTTCATTTCTATTGCCCACGGACACCTTCCCGTATATTTAGGGTAAGGTGTCCGAACAGTAGATAAGCTCCGCAAAAATAGGACATGTTCTATTTTTTTATTTTTACAGCCCGTGGTCCAATACAAAAAAATTGATGGCCTATCCTCAGGACAGGTCATCCATATCTGAATGGTCATGGTCCTACTCCAGGCACCCCCGCCGATCAGCTGTTTTGAAGGGGCTGCAGTGTTCTTATGAGCGCTGCTTCCCGTTCATTTCCTTTGCTGCTCACACTGTGAAGCACCGACACCGTTGTAGCGGCTGTTCACAGTATTACAGCCTTCCCCCACTGTGAATCGCTGCTACAAGTGTGTCAAGCGATTCAAAGTGTGAGCAGCAAAGGAAATGTAGGGAAAGCAGCGCTCGCACGAATACTGCGGCCCCTTCAAAACAGCTGATCCCGCGGTGGAGTCGGGGATCGGACCCCGACCGATCCGATATTGATGGTCTATCCTAAGGATAGGCCATTAATTTTTCGGGACTGAACAACCCCTTCAAAACCACATTAGGAATCCTGTTTATAATGATATCCATCGTGTGGTAGCCTCTTGGGCAGATAGGAGTTGGATGCAATAAACAGAATATGCAGGACAACAGTCACACACATTAATACTTTGCTACAGGTTGTATATCAGGGCTTCATTGGAAACAGCCTCCAGCCAGATAGTTCTGAAGTTGTCAATTAAAAACGGTTCTCTTTTTTTCCATTCATTTTTGCTAAATTCCATTGGTTGTTTTTCTACAGAACGTAAAGGCTATGTAAACCTTTGAAGGGGGACGGATTCAGGTCTTAGCGAACGATACATCTGCTCTGTATACAGAATACAGAGCAGATGTACCTCAATAAGTTAAAATCATTTTTAATAAAAACTAATTATAAAGTTGCACCAATGACACTGAAAAATACATTCATTCCTCTGTGAAAACGAATTTACTTAGAGTAACATAAATAGGAGTTTTTGCACATTTTGAACATAATTTTAACATCCATTGTCAAGCCATATGCCATTCTGTTTCTCTTTTTAAAACGGTGGAATTTTAACCTCTCAAAATATCTAGACCGCATTCTTGGTGTTTTTCTTCTGTGACACAAACAGACAACAAGAACAGAGCCCAAAAAAAAATTAAGCAATTTCAATATACTGTTTTTGAAGAATACCTAGGTTTTTCTACATCTGTGATGCAGGCAGAGTGGATTGCGCTGTCAAATACATAGTGTCATTTTGGTGCACTGTATTTACAGCATTCTAGGTTTTTGTCATCTGTGACAAGACACATTGTAATGCCAAATAAATATTTAATAGAATTTTAGTGCATTGTGCTTGCTAAATTTTTCTTTTTTCTTTTTTTTTCACTTATTTTAATTTTTCAGTGCAAGAAAAAGTCACATTGGAATATTCAGAAGACAGGAGTTAGAATTTCTTGTGCTGAGTAACAATGACATTTCTCCATATAACAAATTCTAACAGAGTAGAATAGGTGCAGAAAAATAAAATGGGTGAAGGGTGAGAGAAGTAGAAATGAGTCCACCAGAAGGTAAATATAAGCATTACAAAGGTTTCATTCTATCCACAATTGTTTGAAAAGAAAAGAGCTTGAGCTCTACACAGTGAGAATCGTCTATAAGAATCAAACATCCCAATAACAGAACAGCTTCACATACCACATTAATCACTACCTACAGTGGAATAAGTGACCCAGGGTTTCCATAGTTCCAGAAATGTGTTCTCTATGTTCTACCGGCCAGACATTTAGTTGATTCTGTAGATCAGGTAAACAATCATCCGACATTTCTATAGTAGGTGGATTCGTTTGTAGCCGTAACACCTGAATTAGTGTTTTAGCTGTTTCAATCTAATGAGTTGCCAAGTTTCACCCAAATGGCTTGTAGATGCCGAACCCTAGACTCAGACAAATCAATTTGGGATTCAAAACTAAACTCCTATTACAGATGATCTCGATGACACGTTCTACCTCCATCCAATAAGGTTGGACAAGGGAAGAGCCCCTCAATATATATGGTGAAAAGAGACTGTTTCTGCTCAGCACCTCCGACACTCCTTGGAAGTGGCCAAGCCCATGTGGCACAAGGCCTCAGGTGTTTTATACCAGCGGGCCAGTAAGTTATAGTGATTTTCTTGTATCTAAATGCATTTAGAAGGTCCTTATGTTTGTCTTGGGATCTGTACAAAATTTTACATTTAATTCTTTCTCCCAAGTAGAGATATCATATGGTTTGTCAGGTATGTGTTTTGTCAGCCCTCAATAAACAATCATAAGTATAAAATTTTTGCCATTTTATATAATTTGGCTTTAAGTCCAACTTCAAAAATCTTAAACAGCTTTGTGTCGCCTACATTTTTGCGAAAGAGGGTACACACTGCCTGAAATTGGTCGAAGGTGAGGTGAGAAAAATTTTCGGGACAAATCCCAAATATATGTAATATTTGCTATATATGATGGTTGTGTACCTTTTTGGATGGGATATTGAGAAGGGAAGTATAAACTATGTGCAAGATGCCTGAAGAACATCTGAAGTCCCCACAATTTCAAGTGAGACAATACGTAATGAAACGTAGTTCTAACTATTAAAAGAGGGTTAATAAATTGTGTAAGAGCACACGTGATCTTCGAGCAGGGTAAATGCGTGAATGAGCTGCTGGTCTTACAGTTGTAACTTAGCTCTGGTGGCCTCCGAAAATTAAAACAACTCAGCCTGCGCCGTTTGACACAACTTGCAGCAGGTTCAGTTGTCATCTGTATGTTAAAGGGAACCTGTCACCCGCATTTCATCTATTAAACCAGCAATACCTGGTGGAAGTGGGTGAAAAATATTTTTTATGTAACCTATAATTATCTTCTAAGTCGGCTTTTTGGCAGTGGCGGTATAAGAAAAAGAAAGAAAGAGACTGCCGTATTATTAACATAAAAGGAGCAAAATGTTTGAAGACCGTTACTTACAGTCGGAGGAGTAGTTTAGGAGAGGGGATAACGGCAACAAACTTTTGACAGCAACAGCCAGCAAGTAGAGTTCAATAGGTGAAATGCTGGTGACAGGTTCCCTTTAATCCCTTCTCATCATAGCCAGGTAGGGGAAGTATGGAGCGGGCTCATGGGCTGATTGCGGGTGTCGGCTGTATGTTACAGCTGACAGTTCAAAGTAACGAGCACGACAGCGGCATTAAAATCGTTAGAAAGAGGGGGCGACCCCCCCAAATATATCATCGCCCCCCCTCCCCCCCGTGTTGCGATCGCGGGGTGCCGGGTTGCTATGGCTGCCTGGGGGCCTAATGAAGACCACAGGTCTGCCACCTTTGTGCTCTTATTAGCCCTCATTAGAAGCCTGTCCGAAAGACGATATACTGCAATACATTAGTATTGCAGTATATAGTGCAAGTGATCCAACGATCACTGGCTCAAGTCCCCTAGAGGGACTAATAAAAAAAAGTTAAAATCAGTTAGATAAAGCTTTTTTTTTCTGTGCAAAAAAATATATTCAAAGTTAAAAAAAACAACCCCTTCTCACATTTTCCCCCTGAAGCATTGTAAAAAAATAAATAAATAAACATAATTGGTATTACCGCATCCATAAAGTCTGAACTATTAGAATATATCATTATTTAACTCGCACGGTGTACGCAGTAAAAAAAAAAAAGTAAACCGCCAGAATCTCTGTTTTTTTATCACAAAACTGATCAAAACCTTGCATGTACCCCAAAACGGTACCATTAAAAACTACAGCTTATCCTTCAAAAAATATGGCTCTCAGAATTTGGCGACACAAAATAAATGATAGTTTTCTCAGTTCGTTTTTTTAATTGTAAAAGTAGTAAAATATAGAAAAAAACTATATAAATTTGGTATCGCCGTAATCGTATTGACCCACAGAATAAAATTAATGTCATTTTAATTGCGCGGTGAAAGTGTATAAAAAAAAAAAAAAAAAAAGGAATAACAGGTTTTCTTATTTTGTACCCCACAAATAATTTTTGCCCCGTTTCCTAGTACATTATATGGTAAAAGAAATGGTGCCATAAAAACTACGACTCATCCCACAAAAATCAAACCCTCATAGGACTATATAGACGGAAAAATAAAAAAATTATGGTTTTTGGAAGGTGGTGAGAAAAAAATGAAATAGAAAATCTGAAAAATGGCTGCGGCGGGAAGGCGTTAAACTGACTGGGATTAGGCCACTGCTAAAGTCTGTTTACCCAGAAAACCATGGCATCCTGGTTTTGAAATTCTCCTATGGACAGGATGATATTTATGAATGTATGGGGTGCAGGACTTAACATGATGCATCATTTCATAAAATATATAGGTCGCCACAGGTCATGTGAGTACTGACGTGACTGCTCCGTATATTTACAGAGGTGCTTGAGCAGATAAAATTGCATGAGCAGCCCTATGTTTTTACTGTATGCATAATTATACAATGGTAATTCTGGCTGTAATATTTAGATGCCTGGCCTTCAACCAGACGGGGCAGAATTACACAAGAGTTATAATCAAGAATTGCTTGGAATATTTTGCAATATTTTGAACCAAAACTGTCTGCAAAGTTACTTAATTTTTTATTTTACATGCATTAGCACAATAAAAAAAAATGGTTGCAAAATTGCACATATTTTTTAATGTGTTTTTACAAGGAAATAACTTTTATACAACTTTGTATATTCTCATAACTACAACCACATTGGCCACTTCTTTTCTTACATGTTGGATTAGATATTTCCATCTAACTTTTCCTTGTTATTTTGGAATATGTGATGTCCTAGCCCCTTACAAAAATTTTCACACATTAAAGCAAATTGCGCTATTTCAGTCCAATTTTTGCTTCTTCAAATGGAATCTGAATTGATCAGACTATCTCCGCATGTGAGTACTATTACACTGTATTCACTGTAGTGATATAACATACCGTAACCCTGCTGTTAGAGAAAAGGACAAGTTTTTTTCATTCCTAAATACCATTTCATTTTCCTCTGTTTTAGCTGTAACATATTTTTATCTTCCTGCCATTGTTAAAATAAAAGTGTTCCAATGAGTCATATTGCAGAACACATTTTGCCAAGTACATTACTCAATATGTTTGGAAAATGTATAATGAATCTAGGCCAGTTAAAGTATAGATAAATGAAAAATATTTATACACTCCCCAACATTGAAATTGCAACACCAAGGGCAAGCCGTAAGGTTATGCAAATCGGGGAAGTTGCAGGTGTCGCTAAGCTCTGCAAATTATCAAATTTTCAAGCACCTAACTCCAATCTGTGGCATGTGGGAGGTATAAAAGCCAGATTGAAAGCAAAGTTTTTAGCCACCTGAAACGTCAAAAATCGGATCAAGTGGTGTGGGATGATTGTGTGATGCCTCCTGTTCGTCGAGGTGCCAGTTATCGCCACTTGTTGCACACGGAGAAGGACAGAATCCTTGAACTGCGAGATCTTGGTTTATCACTCCGGCAGAACGTTATGCGCCTGGGCCGAGGTGTCAGCACTGTTCCACGTTGCATGTCACAAAGATTGTAAAAACAACAACGAAAGAGAATGAAAGAAAGAGATGCGCAGAGGCTAACCTCTGCACAGACGGATCGTCTGATTGGAAGAATGGTGCAAGGGAAATTGAATGTCATATCCCAATCCTAGGTCGGCAACCAGTGTTGACACAAACCATCAGAAGGCATTTGCATGACATTGGGCTAGGAGCCAGACGTCCAGCTACAGGTGTTCCATTGACCACACGCCACCACTCTCAAAGGCTATCATGGTGCACAGAAAGACGGCAATGGAGGATGGAATGGAGGTCTATCCTCTTCATCAATGAGTCCCGTTTTTGTCTCTGATGCAATGATAGCCGGAGATTGGTTTGGAGACCACGTGGGCAGCGCCATGAAAAGGTTTTCACAAGGGAATGTCACACCGGTCCTACTCCTTGGATTATGGTGTGGGGTGGGACACTTCAGGTACAGTAACAGATCGGCGTTATATTGATTTGGTTGTGGAACCAGTGCTACAGCTATTTCTCCAAAGTCTCCCAGAAACGTTTTTTTAACCGGACAAAGCCAGGCAGACATTTTGCTTGTGCTACTGTGAGCAGCCTGCGGGACCTAAATGTGCTACCATGGCCTGCAGCATCTCCGGACTTGTCTCCCATTGAGCACATCTGGGATGTCATTGGTTGGCAATTGCAAAGGGAGCTGCCAGCAGCCAATCTTGATGATTTCCGTGCCCAAGTGAATTCAGCGTGGCATAACTTTCCTTTAGACAACCATTAATAACCTAATTGAAAGGCGTGTGGTTTGTGTATGGTGCTCATACTCGATGCTGAATAAATCAAGATGTTTGGAATATTTTGTTTCCAGTTTTTAATCATTTTAATATTATAAACATGTCTATCGATCCCGCAATTTACACAATTCCAGAACTTTTCCATCTTGGTGTTGCAATTTCAATGTTGAGGAGTGTATATATGTACTGTGTATGTGTGTGTGTGTGCGTGTGTGTGTGTGTGTGTGTGTGTGTGTGTGCGTGTGTGTGTGTGTGTGTATATATTGTATATGTACATAAAAATAGTAAACATTTGTAAATAATAGTCAGCAGGTAGCAGCTGTGCTTCCACATAACCAAAGACCAAAATCGCAACTTTGTTTCAAATGCTAACTAGGATATAGAGTGGTATGTCTTGTATTTGTTTTCCGCTCCACATAAGAGCTCAAATAGTAATCCACTTATATGGTGCTCATTATACAGTACTGTTTTGTAACTTGATAATTGAGTATATCTGGTGCACTAAGTTGTATTGCTCATGATTCTGTTGGCTGATTATGCACCTATGCAAATGATTGTTGTGTGCTCGTGGAGGTTCATATGATGTTCCGTGATCCTGAGCTTGTGCTGTAGATGCACCTGCTTCTTTCAGTCTTTAAGTTCCACCGCTTGTATTTCTGGCTCTTTAGAAAGATCTGGAGTGCATCAAGTTTCGAAGGTGGTCTGTAGTATACACATCCGGGTAGCGTTATGCCTAAAAGGGTAGTAGAGTTGCGTAATTAAAGTATGGTTGGTCTATGGTGCTTATGATTCGGTTTGAGCGGTCTTCACATGGAAAAAGGATAGATGAGTTTCTGAACGTTCTCCGCTCCTTCCTTATTAGCTAATAGGTGTTGTAGTGTTCCCCTGGTTTTGCTCCTCATTATTACTGTTTGGATAATTATAAATACTGGACTGGATTTTTCAAATGTTCGTTTACAAATTCCTGAAACATTAATAAGCCCTGAATTATATTCAAAGTTACATCTACTCACCTCATATTACAAACAATGCATAACTGTATATATACATATCTACTGCACCTACTATTGCTATGGTTGTGCTCAGGTACCACCTATTTCAATTGATCATCTTTGATATTTACCTGTGGTAAATTCAATTAATTGGATATGATTTGGTAAGGCACACATTTGTTTATAATGTCCCACAGTTGACCGTGCATGTCAGAGCAAAAACAAAGCCATGAATTGGCAGAAATTAACTGTAGATATCTGACACGGAATTGTGTCAAGGCGCAGATCTGGGGAAAGGTACAAACAAATTTCTGAAAAAGGTCATACTCACTGATACAAGGACAGATTAGGGCAGCAGATCCCAGAATTCTCCCTCATATAGCATTATGGCTTGTCTGCATCCTGCTGGGAACCAATGTTTTATCCTGCCCTTGTATCCGTAAGTGTCAGGTTTCAAACCCAGAAACTCCTGTGTCCTAGGAAGTAGCTCTTCTCATTGAGCTAATGGTGCTACTGGACAGCTCCAAAGCTGAATCTATTGTCTAGTTTCTCTTTATTCTGGTCTGTTGAGATTCCTTGCTTTGTTTACCATGATAGTCTCACACTTTTGGCTTCCTATGCAAATTGTTAACGCTTATCTTGTACCGAACTTGGATTGTTTCCTGACCACGTCCCTCTCTTCTGCTACAAGCTGTTGCCGCTTATCTGTGCACAAAACCTGAACTGCTACTTGACTATTCTTTCTATTATCACCCACCTTCCAGATTGTTTCACTCCTTACACTCCAAATCTGCTTCCAAGACAGTAAGTATGGCCTTTTTTAAGTGACTTGTAAATGTAATCCCATTTTCAGTGATCTACTTTTGATTTTAGTGTAGGGACTACACTTTTGCTTTTAGTGTAGGGACTCGCAAAACGCAGAGTAACCTTGACATGGTTTGCGAGCTTACGGAATTTGGCCAAAATTTCAACTAATACCTCATTTTTTCAGGATGTATCTGACCTTGAGATTTTGAGGGAGAAGTACGAAAGTACTGCACAGCCTGTCTGATCTAATAGGCGGAACTAAAAAGCTGTTAGCTAGCATGGTGCACTAGATGTAACATGGTCACTGGCACTTTAGAGAAACCATATGTGTGTTCAATTTTAATACTAAGCATCCACCCGAATGGCAGGTGTGTGAGTAGCTGCTCATCAGTATTTTGCACCTGCGCAGCCTCCCTTATATAACATTGAGGCGTGTCTGCATCCTGCTGGGAACTGGTATTTCAACATGACCTTGTATAAGTAAGTATGGCCTTTTTAAGTCATATGTTATAAATTTGATCCCATTTTCAGTCATTTACAAAATAATTGCTGCAGCATTTAAGGTTCCATAGAACACAATGAGTTCCATTATTCTCACAATGAAAAAGTCTGGAACCCTCAAGACTCTTCCTAAGGGTATGTGCACACACACTAATTACGTCCGTAATTGACGGACGTATTTCGGCCGCAAGTCCCAGACCCAACACACTGCAGGGAGCCGGGCTCCTAGCATCGTAGTTATGTACGACGCTAGGAGTCCCTGCCTCTCCGTGGAACTACTGTCCCGTACTGAAAACATGATTACAGTACGGGACAGTTGTCCTGCAGCGAGGCAGGGACTCCTAGCATCGTACATAAGTATGATGCTAGGAGCCCGGCTCCCTGCACTGTGTTCGGTCCGGTACTTGCGGCCGAAATACGTCCGTCAATTACGGACGTAATTAGTGTGTGTGCACATACCCTAAAGGTGGCTGAAAACCATGCATTCAGAAGAAAGGATCCTTGGTCAGGGATGTGATCAAGAACCCAAGCATCACTCTGTCAGAGCACTAGAGTTTCAGTGTGGAGATAGTAGAACTTTCCAGAAGGACTCCATCAATTAGACCTTCATGGTAGAGTGGCTAGACAGAAGCCACTGGTCAGTAAAAGGAAATGCTGACCCGCTTGCAATTTGCCAAAAGGCACTTAAAGGACTCTCAGACCATTAGAAACAACTCTAACTTTATGGGATTTCAGCCTTGACTTTAAATATATAGCTCCTGCACAAAGAAGTCATAATCCGGTCATGACCTGGGAGCGTCAATATTATGCCAAAGAAAATCTCTCTTGTTCAATACTTTTGTTTTCAATAGGGTTGCTACTTCTCGAGAAGAATATCTCCATGATACGGAACCCAATTGAGCATGCCACAAATTATTTTGTTTGGATTCATACAATATACAAATAGGTGTCCTATTTGTGAACAGAGCCATTATATAGTCAGGTGCATGAGGCCTTTAAGTGGAGATTGCATGTTGGAAACACCTAATCTCCAAATTATTTTGCTACAAACAGATCTCCTCTTGGACATATATTTTTTTTTAAAAAAAGAATAATTTTGAATAAACGTTTATCTTAACCAAAGTAATCCCATTTTTCTTTATACCCCTTCAAGCTAGAATTTTTATTTAAAGAAAATTCTGATTTCTCCCTCTTAGTTGACAAACTTTTGTTACAGCCTGGATATGAAAATATGCTTTTTTATTAGTCTCTATAACATATTTTTATTATTGTTTTATTTTCCCATTTTATGTACCGCACAGATAAATAAAAACAGTTCTGGAAAATGTACATATAAAGTCAAATACAAAGTATTTTTTTAGTCCTTTGCAGATGCCATATATTTAATTGAATACTGCGGTGAGGTTTTAAATAATGTCAGAAACGATCACAAACATCAAATAAGAGAGATTCTTCTACATTAAAGAAGCACATCTTTCAATCTTCAAAGCTGGGGCATGAAAATGTCAGCAAGAAAGTCATATTAGATGTAAGGATTTATGTAATGTTGAACATTTTCTTAAAAAAACAGAAATACGGAATAATAAATTAAAATCAATCATTTATTTTATGCTCATCATTTCCAGGAAATACTAAAGAGAATATTTACTGTATTTATCTAAATGCTATATTTCATGCTGGGAATAAAATGGTGGCATGTAAATCCTTACAACTTTAATTCAGCTGAACCTTTTTGAAATACTTTGCATGTTTTTTATACATTTGGAGATTTGTTAAATTTCTTATTACTGAATATATTTGGCAGAATCGTTAACAGTTGCTGAGAGGCAAATAGTCAAAACATAGGCAGAGAACAGCTTCACACTGGAGATGAGTGAATTGATTCTAAACAAATTAAATTAGGATCGAATATCCCCGAAAATTCAGATCCGGCAAAATCTGAAACTTTTGGGGTACGTGGTGCACGAATCAGCAAAATGCCAGCTGCCGGCCACCATTTTACTGATTAGAAAAAAGGAAGAGGGGTGAAGAGAAAATAAAAAAAATGACCATACTCACCTGGTTTACAGTAGCAATACGTCCCTGCTGACCTCCTGACATGGCATTGTTTTGTCTCATGGCCAATCACAGGCTGCAGCGGTCACATGGGACAAAACTACGTCATCTCAGGAGGGCTCCAGGGACGCATCGCAGCAGGGGTCACCTGGAACAAAATATCATCTCAGGAGGCTGGCAGGGATGCGAATTATAGGTCCATCTTGTACTAGAAACCAGGGCAGGTGAGTATGGTATTTTTTTTATTTTAGGGGTGGAAGCGCAAGTTCCCCATTCTGTTTAACTCTCTGATGTCTTCTTGCATACAGTCCTAGGCTAGAAGATATCAGATAGTCAGACAAGGTAATTGGGGCACTTACTATTCTCGGCAAATGTATTTGTACCAAAACAAATTGGACAGCCCATACACTCATCTCTACTTTGCACCTATAAAAATAAACTATCTCAGGGTCTAGGTAGCTTAGATATGTTTTTGTTTTTTTTCTAAACCTCGGTCGGAGGCCCACCGATCATGTTATCCCGTATCCTGTGGTTAGGGCATAACATTTAATCTTGGGATAACCCCTTTAAGGAATAAAAGAAAATAAAACAGGACAGATATATAGAGCTTTGTGCAGACTATAAAACTTGATTTGCCTTGTCTATCTTATGTAAGTCGATGTTTTCTGCAGAATTCTGGATTAAAATAAATAATTTTTTTGGGGAGGAAATATTTATGAGTGATAATAAAGCTGAATCAGAGAAAATGATGACTATAAACAAGATGCTGTGGTGGAAGCAGTTTAACCTTTCATGGCCACATTATGCAAACGTTTGAAAAGGTCACAGAAAATGTCTCCTTAGTATAGAACAGACTGAATCATAACATCACTCAATGAACTTTTTATCACAATCAATAAACAAGAAATCAATCAGTAAGAATAAAAAAAGCTGAAGTAGAAAATTATCATGTGCATGTATCGAAACAAAATAAAGCAATATGTTCCACCATACTTTTGGGGTAGACCCAGGTCGAGCCTAAGGTCTCATTCACATGACCAAGTTTGGTTCGTGAAAAACGGTCAGTGTGTCGGCCGCATTTCCTGGACTGACCGCGGTACAGGTAAACGGGACTCCTGGCTTCATAGACATTTTATGATGTTAGGAGTCTGTCTACCCGCGGGACTGCTGTTCCGTACTGTATCATTTTGTTCAGGACCTAGAACCTAGGTGCAATAAAAAAACTGATGATACAATTCTCTGGTTGGTGCAATCCGCGACTAGCCCAATATACATTTTGGCATCGGTATCCACATCACTGATTTGAATAGTATCTTTTGACTGATCTGTTACTTAGTCCATTTTTCTTATTCACACAGATCAAGAAAATTTAAAGCCACACAATGGGAATAGGACCTGCCCGTTTAAATAACTTTGATGCGGCGCTCAATAGGTTGCGCAATGGGGGAATGATTCCTCTGCAGCAATTGGCTTCCATCCAGACACATTTTTGTAAAAATAAGGGGGGGGGGGGGTTTATAATGGTTGATCTCCTGAGACACATATAAAATAATTTTTTATATATTTTTTACAGTTTGAATTACAATACGAGATAGGCTAAGCTCAAGAAAGAGGAGAATAATGAGGGAGGAACTGCTTAATTTTTGTATTTTTTGTGTGAATTTGTAAGATTTTGCATTATTAAGTATCATACTTAAATTGTGATATCATATTTATGATGATGAGTATTAGTACATATGGACTCTTTGTGAAGAAAAGTAATAACACACAGCAGCAGCTAATACTACATGATTAAAATCTAAATATATATATATATATATATATATATATACATATATATATATTTGATTGCATAATACTTGTAGTATCTTCACTTTATTTTTAGTTGACTTAAAAGTTACCTGAAGGTTTTGTGGCGACTGATATATTTTCTGGATGTTTTCATTATTATGATGTTGAAGTATAAATCAGAATAATGGTGACAGAAGGCTTTTACTGCTTCATGTGGTTATTTTATATTGTATGATTCAAGGTCTTCCTTTTGAAAAGTTTGTGAGGATTTGAAATGTGAAATAAAATAGCAGGATGCCATCTGCACAAACCAGTGAACAGACATTGGCTTTAACAATGAGAAAATGAATGGTTAGATTCAAAATATTAGATAAATACTGTAGGAAAAATTAAAGATGTTATTAATAAATCAGGGTTAATTAGACATTGAAAATGAGCTGAAATAATTAAAAAATGTTCTTAATATTATCCATTTATAAATTGGGCAAATTGGATTTTAGTTGAAAGAATCTTTAAAATTGTAGATTTCTTTAAAAAATATAAAAAAAAAATTATTGCCTACTATGTGTGGCAACATGGCAGAAGGGAAGACTTGGCTTCCTGGAATGCTTGATATTTGATCAGAACCCCCCCCCAAAAAAAAATTGTCTGCTATATCGCATGATATCTTACTCTTTTAAAGTTACATTTATTTGAGACCGCCCCCCAAAATTGTAAAAACATTTAAATTCTAGCGGGGTGGTCCTCTTAAAGAAGATTCTAGGAGAGTGGTGTTTTCAAACAGTATTTCGGTGAGGTTTGAATGCACTTTGAAATGTTTTTTTTCCCCCAAATAAAAAAATATGTATTTCTTTTTTAAGAAAATATATTTTATTTAATAGAAACTATATAAAATACCCCCCTCATAACTGTAACAACATGTGCTATAAAAATTTAATATATACTGTACATATTTTAGTTCTGCAACAAATGGTATAAAAAAGGGGGAACTATTTTTTTTTTCTTGTCCCTTAAAAATTCGGTTAATAAAAATTTAATATTATATAACTCAAAATGGAACAAACAGTAAAGGAACAACTTGTCCTGCAATAGTAAAGCTGAATTGTATATAAGTATATTGTATTTAATCTTCGTTTATATGTTGTATAGAACAAAAATGCTGTATGGATGTAAGAATACACACGTGGTATAAAAACGGAGCGCATTTTGATTGCATAAACTTCTTCTGCACAAACATGTTCTACTATGGAGAGAAAAAATCAGCAAATCATACATGTCGTAATTTTCTATGCAGAATTTTGTCCACTGCTGAAAATCTTTCCTCTGCGTACCCTAATTGTTGCGGATTTTGGATGCAAAACTGTTAGATTTTAGTGTTATTTTGTACTGGCACTAAAATCCGCAACACAACACAATAAAACCACAAAGTATACAATGGTTAAAAATGCAGAATAATGCTGGCAGATTTTAAATGCAGATTTTGTCATTTGTTTTTATGCCATATGTGTTCTCACCCTAAAAAAGTTATGAACTCCAAAAAAGTAGTCACGTGACTGTACATACTTCCTCATAGTGTTGAACGCTATTCATTCCATTGAAATGACGGAACCCTTACACAACGGTGGCAAACGGAAACCATTTGCACCGGTTCCGTCACTCTTGAAATCAATGGTGAAGCAAATGGAAGCCTATGGTTTCCGTTTGTTTCAGTAAGGGTTCTGTTCATGGGTCCCCCTGACGGAAATACCCGACGGAACTCATCAACGGAGTCCTGACGCAGATGTGAACGAAGCCTAACAAGGTGAAAGGTAGTGCTGTCATTACTCCCTACTGAGACATAGTTCTGCTGTTCTGCTTCTATACTACATCATCTGAAAAACACAATATACACGTAGCACAAATCTTGGTCCTCTCCTCTCCTTTGGCAATGGGTTTAGAGCAGTAATGTAGGACAAAGGTCTTTTGCTGTTCCTCCACTGGCATCTTCTCCATTAATCAAATATTTATGACAGGGCCAGCATCAGCACCCGGCGAACCTGGGCAAATGCCAGGGCCCACTACCCTTCGGGGGCCCACTCGGCTGCCGGGTGCTGACGCTGCCGTTGTCACAGCATCACTGTCCATATATATGGACAGTGATGTCAGGAGGAGAGAAGGAGTCTCAGGCAGAGCACTAGCGGCAATGAGAACCCATCAACATACATAGCTAATATATAGATATAGAAAAACAGAATATTGCTTCCTCAGGGGTGCAAAACACCCCCTAAGAAAGCCACATTTTGACAATACGCGTGGGGCATCCAGACCCCTTTTTCCCTCCTTGGACACTACGAAATTACGTTGTACCTATGCAAACGGTTTCATGCAATATTCTGTTTCTCTATATCTATGTATTAGCTACGTATGCTGAGGAATTCTAGGTGGTTGTGTGGGGGTTTTGTATTACATTAGCCCCGTTTGATCCCCTGAGGACGCTGTGTTAACAGCGAAACATGTCGGGGGGGCTATACTTTATCTTTTAAACAGCCAGATCCTGTTAGCAATCCGAGCACGCTCATTACGACAGTCTGAGGCTTAGCAGTCTGCAGCTGCTGGCCCAACAAATTCAATTCACTCTCACTCTGTCCGGCAAGCATGCAGAGAGAGTGTTAATAGAGCGTCTGCTAAACTAATACTGGCTGGAAATTTTAATCGTCTGTGCTATTCGTCTGTGCTCATTGCATATGTCCCTATGGACATCTTTAGTGGTAAAATAATAAAAGTTATATTTTAATTCAACATATTTGTTAGTGGCTGGGAAATTTGGCTTCGCGGGGTTTTGTATTTGACGCTTATCAGGCTGGCAACCCCCCCCCCCCCAGTAGATTAGGTCTAGCATGTAGTTGCTGTTTTAAATGTTTTTATATGTCTATGTGGTACATTAACTTTAAATAAATTATATTTTTTTGGAATACATTGCGACTTTAAAAGTTATTCTTATACATACCCATTTGTGTTTCGTTTTGTACTTCTGACATTTTTCACGGTATGTGGCAATACATGTGCTGTGTCCGCCGATGGTCATTACTTTCAAATATGCGTACACAATTAGGACAAAACGAAAGATGACAGATGTGAGAGGTGCCAAGATTCCCTTACCGTTTGCCTGTTTGGGGCCGATACTTCTGATGACAGGCCTGAATGATCATTTTTGTCACTGTTTTTCGTTGGTTTGCAGGCTAATACTTGTTTCATACTTCAGTACTGTTGAGAAGACAAGTTTCCTGTTATCTTCAGATAGGCTCTTGCTTGCTGCATCTAATATAAAAGAGGGAAATGCAGTTAAAGGGGTTATCCGGGAATTTAGAATTGAGGGCCTATCCTCAGGACAGGCCATCAATATTAGATCGGAAAGGGTCCAACTCTCAGCACTCTCGCCGATCAGTCATAGTCCCTTTTAAACAGCTGATCGGCAGGGGTGCCGATAGTCGGACCTCCACCGATCTAATAATGATGGTCTATCCTAAGGATAGGCCATCAGTTTTAAAATCTCAGATAACCCCTTTAAGGATATCTTTAAACACACACAGTAACTTCTTGTGGAACTTTCTACTTCTAGATTAGCTGCAGATGATGCAGTTCTTGTCTTTATAGACTATTGCTGACTAAACTCTCATAAGGGATGATCCACTTTATTGTACTGAAAACCGCAGTCTCTGAGGAAGCCTTATGATATAGTGAGCTCTAAATAAAGTACCTTAGAAAAATTCACACACAGATGTACTTTTGTTCTGAACTGAAGTAGGCCCTTTATCTGATGCTGACAAGATGTGTTACATCCCGCTGTGCTTTTTTAAACATGCATTAAACCCTTTGAAACAGCAAGGAGGGCATACAAAAGCATGATCACAAAGCAGACAAGTGCAGAAGTATCTGGGTCTTTTATGCCAGTTTGGATCTGGTTTTTATTTCATTCCATTTGTTAAAAAATTTATATTTCCTCTTAGAATAGTTTGTATGAATTTATTTTTAAAATTGTAAACATTTATATCAAGTGTTAAAAAAAAAATAAAAACCTTAAATGGGACATGAGAATAAAATGCCCTAGATTATTATTGGCTATCTATTTCTGTTCATCATTTTGAGATGGTCATCTAACTTTCATAAAAATAACTCAAAGTCCAGATTGAAAACACTAAATTCATAATGATTTTTTTTTGTTAAAGGATCACAACTTTTATTTAAAAAAATTACTTTAATACAAAACTCATAATTGGAGATGTGTGAATTGCAAGCCAACATTCCATTATGATTTACAAACATTACAATATCCTTATACTATCCGATGTCTAGACAGGAGACAAGACATGACACTCAAATCCAGGGCCGGCTCCAGGTTTATGAGGGCCCTTGGGCGACACAGACTTAGTAGGCCCTTTTCGAGGGAACTCACGGCGGCAGTAAAATGTCAGAAAACTTCACTTTGTGCCCCCATATAGAAGTTTGTACCCCTATAAATTTAGTGCCCTCTGTAGATAGTGCCACACAGCCCCCCTCCCAGGTACTGCCACACAGCCCCCCTTCCAGGTAGTACCACACAGCCCCCCTCCCAGGTAGTGCCACAACCCCCACCTCCCAGGTAGTGCCACACAGCCCCACCTGCTTCATGGATATGTGATCTCCATCCCCTGCTCTCTAAATAAATGCTGGGAGGTGAGTACAAAAGAAAATATTTGCTAATGCCACATACAATGCAAAGACAAAGCAACATCTAATACATATCCAATACATGATTTTTGTGATAGTATCACCTTACTTTGTTGACCACTTTCTTTGGATATAAATCATATTGGATATGATTTGAGCAAATGTTATACCCAAGATAGGAAAAGTAACATAAAGACGATATAACCGGATCCATAATATCTGTGATATCCAGACAGTCTAGAGATCCGCAGTGACAATGTGCGCTTGTTATTTGCAGAAGGATCTGGCCGTGATTTGATGTGTTTATGCGGGATATTGGGCGTGGTTAGGGGCGTGGCTTAAAAATGTCCCTCTTTTCCAAATTCGAAACTTGGGAGGTATGCATCAATTATTTCAAAGTAAAGAAACGGAAATATTGTTTGATCATTTTTTATTATTATTTTGAATTTTGCTTGTTTACTGCTTGCGAATATATGAAGGTCATTATTAATAAAATAGACAAATGAAATATGCCACACTGCAGCTTTAAAAATTTTCCTACTGTACTAATAAGACCGGGCAGAGGAATCGTATATGGGGACAAATTGAAACTTCATATAAAGTGAATGTAATTGCACTGGAATGAACTATGATTAATGAAGAAGTAGAACAGAGGTGTCCGTATTATTCGCTGTTTTTGCTGTTCATATTGACAACAGCCTAGTGAAAATTGCATAGAATTGATCTATTCTACCACAGTTGCCATAGCATTGCATAAAAGTGGGAAAGAAAAGAGACGTGACCTGACATGCAATGAATTACAAAGCTTTAAGGTCACAATGTACGCTTCATGCATGATGCTTAGGTATTTCCCTCTAAGATGAATATCATTACTATACTTCTGTGATGCACTTACTATATGTTATTTTAGCATATCTCCTTACAAGAATCATAGCTAGGGTTTCCGTCACCCGGGGTAAAGATTAAAAAGGGAATGTCCAGTGCCAAAAGTTTGATGGCCTATTCTCAGCATAGGCCATTAATATCTGATGTGTCGGGGTCCGGAACTGACGTCAATCAGCTGTTCTGAGGGGGCCGCAGCGCCCGACACACTTGTAGCGGCGGTTCACAGTATTACAGCCTTCTCCCATTCACTTCAATGGAGATCACAAGAACCCCCTTTTGTTCAGTCTTGGATAACACGCATGGCTTTTATATGCAGAATGGAGGAGCTACTAAGCTGGGAGGAATCATGAGAGATTCTTAAAAACATGGAAGATTCCACCTGCTGAGTAACCGACCTTTCAGACACTAAAATCTATTCTGGTATTTCATTATTTTGATTTTTAAAACCTTTCATTTTTGACTGCTTGATTTGCATATGTATGCTTTGGGAACATTGTATATAGTTTTATATATGCTTTGTCCATATGTCTTTTTATGTTATGTCAATGGTGTTTTCTGCTTCCTATTATATGATATCTAAGGTTTGGGCCTGTGCGCTTTCTACCTAATATCATTGTCTCGGTACGCCATTGTATAAGCGACTCCCATTGTATTTTGTTAATGAGCAAAAAAAAAAATGTTTTGCACTTAAAAATGGCATATACCATTCAATAAAAACCTGACTTTTTAACGTACTATATGACAATTTATCTATCACTTCATGGAGACAGGTTATTTTTCACGTGTTGGGGCTGAGGCCCTGTTGTTTGACATTCTCTTTCTAGCCATAAGAGTGTAAAATCAGTCATGTATCATCAATCATCATCAGCCCCATGCTGATTACCAAGGTGGGAACTGTCTCGTCCTTTGATCCTTGTACAGAGTTCCTTCTTGTCCTTGAGCTGCAATTGATTACAGTCCAATAGACAGATACCAGGCACAGATGAATTTCAACACAGAAAGTGCCATCACCTGCGGGCAGTAATCTATTCATTACATTCTGCCTCTACCAGATAATGTCATAACCGTTTAACTATGGGAGAATTTTGTGAAAAAATTATTACCATTTTGATTCATCATATACAAGGCATACTAATTTACTGTTAGGAAATAGATGTCATATAAGATTCACTTACATATCTGCCCCTAAACCTATAAAACACTATTTATTAGAAGCATATTGAAATGATGTATACTTTATTTTTGTCACAGATATAATGACTAATTTATTGATTACCTGCCAATTGCCTAAAATTTTTTGACAATTTTCTAACTTGCACATTAACAGCACAGACTTAGGCCGAATGCACATGGCAAAGCACAAACCCAGAAGCCTATCAATTCAAATATCAGTTATTTTACTTTAATATAGTGCTCTATGGAAGAGCCCTTTTATATGGGCCAATTATCGGGCAAACAAGCGTTCACAGAATACTCGTTCCCGATAATTGCCAAGGGCAACGATCAGCCGATGAACGAGCAAGCACTTCTTTATCGGCTGATTGTATCGTTTATGTAGCTGAAGATATTATCGTTGTTGGCAGCACATCTCCGTGTGTAAACAAGGAGACGTGCTGCCGACTTGATAGAAATGTATGGGGACGAGTGATCGGAGTAACGAGCCCTTGTCCCCATACATAGCTCCTTGTGAAAGGAGCAAACGAGTGACGATCTGCGAGCTGTCTTGGCGGTCAGTTACACGGCCCACATCGGACCATGTAAGAGGACACTTATGCTAAGAAGTGTTAAAGAGAAAAAGAAAGTGGTCAACAAAGTAAGGTGATACTATCACAAAAATCATGATTATACCATTAAAAGACTGGCGAACACTAAGGGTATGTGCACATGCTAGCTGGCTTTTACGTCTGAAATTACAGACTGTTTTCAGGAGAAAACAGCTGCGTCGTTTCAGACGTAAAAGCTCCTCTTCGCATTATGCGAGGCGTCTTTGACGCCCGTAATCTTGAGCTGCTCTTCATTGACTTCAATGAAGAACGGCTCAAATTACGTTGCAAAGAAGTGTCCTGCACTTCTTTGACGAGGCAGTCAATTTACATGTCGTCGTTTGACAGCCGTCAAACAACGACGCGTAAATGACAGGTCATTGGCACAGTACGTCGGCAAACCCATTCAAATGAATGGGCAGATGTTTGCCGACGTATTGTAGCCCTATTTTCAGACGCCTCGTTTACGTCTGAAAATAGTAGGTCGTGAGAACCCAGCCTAATAGAATATATGGCGTTAAAGGTAAATTATATTTATATAAGTAACAGTAAAATGAATATACTTAGAGAAAGAAAAACATCCATCTATGAGCATAGGACAATTGATTTATTACAATCGAAGAAAAAGCGTCAAAAAACATTTTCCAAGCAAGATGACATTTTAAAGAGGATCTGTCACCAGATTTCACAATACAAACTGCATACATTATTAAAGAGATCTCTTAGACCTGATGAGACTGATCTATTTACTTTGAAAATCGTGTAAAAATCGCTGTATAATCTTTATCTAAATTTTCTTGACTGATATTAAAATGAGCAAGGGGGGATTTATTAACCATTCTGTGCCAGTTTTCTGGCTAAGAAAAGTTGCGTTGCAAACCGCGACTTTTGTTAAAATGGGGGCATGATCCAAAAAGGTGTAGGGTCACAATGGCCAGAGAAATTTATTATAATTTACGCCGACTGGAAAGCCACGCCAGCTCCCAGCATAGCAAGGTACCTTGCTCCCCCCATAAGATTATCCCTCATCAGACATTAAAATAATTCTCACCCCACTGCTGCTCTTCTCCCCCTTCGAGTCTCCTCAGGCTCCCTTAGTATGTTGGAGTTGATACAATGCATGAAGTCCTGCCTAAATAAACGTTTAAAATTTATTTAGGCAGGACTTCATATATTTCAATATTAAACGTACACTAATTATCTTGTTACCTTTGGAATTTATTGATAGAATGCACTGGCGTCAAGTTGTTGTATTTGACGCAGCGCTAATGACTTTGAGTGCTGCATCGCATATAAGGCCCTAATGCTGCTGCTCGGCATCATGACCTTGTATGTGCCGCAGAATGCGGAGGGAGCCTGGGGGGACCCAGAGGAGAGAAGAGGAGCAGTTAGGTAAGTATCCTTATCTTTTTCTTTACAGTACAGATGTAGCCATCTTTATCTCGACTCCTAACGCATTAAATACTCAGTGGCAAGAAACTTTAATTTGACTTTTTGAATGGCTTTTCAATGGCTTTTGTAGTGTGATATCACCCTGCAGCAAGTTATCAGAGTCAAGTTAAACTTGGCTACATCCATATGTACGATGGGAACGGGGAATGGATGGTGTATGTCCATGCACCACAATCGTTGCCCATGGTCAAACAAAAGATGCAACACTTTTATTAATAGCCATTCACCTCTTAATAAATGTGTCACATCTTACTCCAACTTTTTTTAAATTAAGACTGGCGTATAAAAAACCAGTCTTAATAAATCCTCCCTCCCAAGTTTATTCATAAGACCAAATATATGCATGATGTCATCTCAATCTCCTGCCACCTAGAGCTGACAAGGTTTTTTATTAATGTTCCTCCTCTCCTGCACCATGTTCAAATCTTGCACACGCTTAGTACAAGCTGCAGTTCTTTCTGGTTCTGCATTAAGAGAGCCTGTCTTCCAGCAGCAATTTTAGTGTAGTTTACAGCTTTTGACTCCTCCTGCAGCTTTCTTTCTCTGCAGAACCAGGGAGACTGCAGCTTGTACTGAGCATGTGCGAGATTTCAGCATGGTGCAGGAGAGGGAGGAACACTGATAGCAGTGCGTCGGCTCCAGAAGGGAGGAGATTGAGAATACATTATGCATATACTTGGTCTCATAAAAGGCCCATTTTAATATCAGGCAGGAAAACTTTGAGAAAGGATTATATAGCCATTCTTACATGGATTTTCAAAGTAAGTACACCAGATTCATCAGGTCTAAGAGATCTATTTAATAATGTATGCAGTTTGTAGGGAGACCTGTACAGGAGGCATCCCTCTCCATAAATCCTATAAACAAGTGTGTGGGAAATGAACCCAAGGATTATGGAAAGCAGAAGGGTGCAATAAAGTCCTCCTGCCGGGTGCGCTGATGTTAACCAGCACCAGAGTGGATCACATTTTAATCTTTGGTCCAGGGCACTCTTCCCTCTATATACACCAATGACACGAAGAGTTTCTAAACAGTGAGAATATTAATGCCTTCTCTAGATAATTTAATTGCATAATTTACTATTTCATTTATTTATCTACCCCCTGTAGATAATGCCATGCAGACCCCCCTGTAGATAATGCCATACAGACCCCCCTGTAGATAACGCCATACAGCCCCCTGTAGATAACACCATACAGACCCCCCTGTAGATAACGCCATACAGACCCCCCTGTAGATAATGCCATACAGACCCCCTGTAGATAACGCCATACAGACCCCCCCTGTAGATAACGCCATACAGATCCCCCTGTAGATAACACCATACAGATCCCCCCTGTAGATAACGCCATACAGATCCCCCTGTAGATAACACCATACAGACCCCCTGTAGATAACGGCATACAGACCCCCCTGTAGATAACACCATATGGCCCCCCCAAAAAAAAACGGCCTATAGTTTGTCCTACAAAAAAGATGTATCCCCTATCCACAGGATAGGGGATACATGTGTGATCGCTGGCAGCGATAAGGAGAACGGGGGACCGAAAGTCTCCCCCCCCCAAGTTCTCCATTACTAACCTCGGACTTCCGGAGTCTGAACAGTTCAATAAAAATGAAAGGTGTGCTGATCACGCATGCGCACAAGCGCGACCAGTGCACAAGTCATTTCTATGGTGCTGCAGACAGACCCCGGAAGTCCGAGGTTTGTCATCGAGAACTTCGGGGGACTTTCGGTCCCCCGTTCTCCTTATCGCTGGGCGTCCCAGCGATCATGCATGTCTTTTGTAGGAACAACCCCTTCAGTGGCGTCGCGCTGTAGCAGCCATAGCGACTGCTAGCGGAGCCTCCGGCCATGGGAGGGGGGGCCCGTGCCGGCGGGTGGCACGGGCCTCCTCATGCTGCGGGCCCCGTAGCAGGCGCCACGGCTGCTATAGCGGTAGTTACGCCACTGCTTATAGAGTACTATTTGACAATAGAAATTAAAGTGAACTTCCGGTTCTGGCGCCTGAATGAGAGAAGTGTTAAAGGTGAATTTCGTGTGTACCTAGGACTGACCCTAAGCAGCCGGTCCAGCTCCTGAGACCATTTGAGACCACTGAAATGTCTTAAAACCCCTAGACTATATGCCATCTACCTGCCTCTAGACTGCTAGAGTTATTTCCAATTCTATATCCACTCCTCGCTCCCTCGTCTGCTATCGACTCTTCTTGAAACCCTCAGGACAGAGAAATACAGAAATCCTCCCCCCTACCACTATCTAGCATTGCTTGATGTAATAATATCTGTTCTTGGTGTAAAATTTTACATTCAATAGAATGTGTTAAAAAAAAAGTTGTAATTAAATTACAGTAGCTAATAGAAAAAATATCTAACTATGGAACTTGTTAACTTCTTATGCCTTTTTTTTTTTAATTGTACCACAGTTTAAAGGGTAAATAAAGCATCTACTGAATGGCAACGCATCAGCATATATCGCAATTTTTGTAGAATCTGCAGAGCAGTGCAATGAAAAACATACCTATATGTAAAAAAGAAATAAAAATAACAATGTTAACAACTCACCAGGCGACAACGTCAATACAGTGTAATTGCCAATTTTTTCGAATCCTATAAGTCAAGGGTTAATGAAATGCATCTGGAGCTCTGTATCCATGGATCCCACACACTTTGGAAGGTATTGATATTATAAGAAACACATTTTATTATTCATTCATATGAAAAGGTACTGTTAATAGATGAAACAGCAAAATGTTGGAATGTATGACGTTTCCAGTATCTTGTCACAATTATCTTTGCCATTAGAAATATTTTACCAAACGATATTCGGAATTGTGGCAGAATTATCTAAAAAACAATAAAAAGAAGTGTCATTTGCAGAGATCTAGTAATCCTCTGGTGTATAATATCGGAAATCATTTGAAATACTGAATGCCAGAAGGGTTCTAGTTTTGGACTATTCCAGAGAATATGGTATAGTGTTCCTCTATTGCGACAACCTCTCCAGCAAGTGTGTGGAGAACTCTGATATATAAGGTGTAAACTATCAGGGGTAAAAGACCATCTCGAAATGTTTTCATATCAGACTCGAAATATAATCTATTGATTAATTAGGGGCCTTTGACTAGTCTTAAGGCCCTTTTACACCGGCCGACACTCGACCGGTGCAGTGAGCGCGGGTCAACGAGACAGTTCATTGATCGGCGCTCGCTTGCTTCTGTCACATGAAGCTATGGATGGGGACGAGCTGTCGTTACTCCGATCGCTCGTCCCTATAAATTATTTTCATGTCGGCAGCGCGTCTCCCTGTTTACACACCAAGATGTGCTGCCGCAACGATAATATTTTACTTTTTTATAATGATACAACCAGCAGATGATCGAGCGTTTGCTCGTTCATCTGCTGATCGTTCCCCTGTTTACACAGGACAATTATCGGCAACGAGCGTTATATTAACGCTAGTCTGCCCGATAATCGTCCTGTGTAAAACCCCCTTTAGTTGCTAAAGGAATGACCTAAGTCCCGTTCCCAAAGCCAGAAGAAAAAGATTTTTAAAATATAATATGGTCATGTATAAGGTTATATATAGGCTTTGGGTATTTGTTTTTCTATGTGAATATATTGACTATGAAGTTATTACATGACACTTTAATGTCGATATTACTAAAGAGTAAGTGTTTAATCTGTATATATTTATAAAGTTTTCCATCCAGTAAAGAATACTTTTTAGATAAATCTTTAAATGGGACTACACAATCACCATCACAGAGTTTAGACACATTAACAATACCCTTCTGAAACCAAACTTCAAGACTTAATAAATTAGGAATAGCAAATATAAAAAAAGATCCAAGGATGAAAAAGCCTTAAATAAGGAGGAGGTCGAATTTGTGTATTCGGGAAATTTCATCCTGAAGATTGCATCAGTGTAGAGATACCATAGGGGAAACACTGTAGCTAGCAGAAGAAAAATTTGTGGCTGGTATTATAGAAGCACCTGTGCCTAGCATAGGGACATGTGTGGGAGGCATTGTAGAAAGCACCTGTGGCCGGCATGGGGTCATGTGTGGCTAATAGTGGGGAACTTTGGCAAGTATATGTACATGTGTGGCAGGCATTTTAGAGGTCACCTGTGGCTAAGAGTGGGTGCAGTCCGGCAAGTACGGGATCATACTTGGCTTGCATGGTTGGGGCACCTAGGACTGGAATGGGGGCATGTGAATCTATTACTCTGGCACTAGAAAACTTCAAAAGCTCACTCAGAAACAATGGGCCACATTTATTAAGACTGGCATATCTTGCGCCAGTCTAAGTAAAAGAGATAGAGTTGTCTATAAAAATCATAATTTGAGACATAGTAAAGTGCAGTGCAGTTTAAGCCAAAAATTGGAGTAAACTACTTTGTAAATGTGGGCGAGTAAATCTAAAGAATAAAAACTATTTTTAAAAAAGCAGACTGTATGCTATTTGTATGACTTTTTCAAATTATTAAATGATGTGTGTAAAATTTTCTAGTTTCCTTTATTAGACTAAACATTGTTACAATTGTGACACAGTAGCCATGGTAAGCCATCACCACCTGACAATCACGGCACAAGGGGAGTTGATGGGCTAATAGAGGGATCCCCTACCTCTGCCAAACAACTCAGGTGCTACGGTGGCTAATGACTGTGGCATCTAAGGGGTTGAAAAACGTTTTGATTCCAGTCGTTACTTTGGGAGTTTGGCTGTCAATCACAATCATACTCCCACGATTTAATCCGCGGGCAGCTCGCTGATACCCGCAGGCGTATGTAGACGTACAGATGTAGCCGTCTTTATCTTGACTTTTAACGCATTAAATACACAGTGGCAAGATCCTTTATCTTGAATTGTTCAATGACATTTCAATGGCTTTTGTTGTGTGAAATCGCGCTGCAGGAAGTTATCAGAGTCAAGATTAAGATGGCTACATCTGTATATGTATGTCAAAATAAGCCAAGACGTAAGGGAATATGTTAGCAGTTTGAAGTCTCCGGAGATAATATACTGTAAAATTTGCGCTTTTCAAATGACTTATTATTTTTCTAACTGCATTTTATCTCTAGATATTATAATGTTAATAGGCTGTTACAATATTCAATTAACACACAAAAAAGACATAACTGGTAGTTAAAGCATTGATCAATTAAGTCCTTCACGCCGCAGCCACTTTTCAGATTTTTATTTTTATTTTTTCCTCCCCACCTTCCAAAAGCCATAACTTTTTTTTTTCCCATCAATACGCTGGTGTGAGGGCTTATTTTTTGCGGGAGGAGTTGTAGTTTCTATTGGTAGTATTTAAAGTACCATATAATGTACTGGGAAACGGAAAAAAAATTATTTGCGGGCTAAAATTGTTAAAAACTGCGATTGTTTTTTGGGTTTCATTTTTACGACTTTCACAGAACGGTAAAAACGACAACTTAACTTTATTCTGTGGCTCAATATGAGTACGGTGATATCAAATGTATATTTTTACTTTATATTTTACTACTTTTCAAGAAAAAAAATTTTGTTAAAAAAAATTGGATTTGTGTCGCCACATTCCGAGAGCCATAACTTTTTATATTTTTTCATCGATTGAGCGGTGTGAGGGTTCATTTTTTGCGTGACAATCTGTAGTTTTTATCGGTATTATTTTTTGGTACATGTAATTTTTTGATCACTTTTTATTAAATTTTTTCTGGAGCTAAGTTGACCAAAAAACAACCATTTTGGTGTCTTAAATGTTTACATTTTTACGGCATTCACAGTGCGCATTAAATAAAGCTATATTTTAATAGTTAACTTTTTTTATTTTTGACATTACTTTAGAGAAAAAATTGGAAAAGTTTTTTTGTTTTTTTTAAACTTTTAATTAAAAAAAATAATTCACTACTAAAAACTTAAATTCACTTTCTTTTACACCTTTCATTAGTCCCCCTAAGGGACTTGAACAAGTGATTGTTAGATCGCTGGCACAATACACTGTAATACTATCGTATTGCCAATGGCGGATCATCTTTGAGCATTTTGGGCGGCAAGTACAATGCTGTTTTGCTGCGATATTGCCGCGAATCGCGGCAAAAACCGCGACAAAATGGGATTGTGTATGTCTTGTAAATGACCTGCAGGCATAAAGGTCACATGACCTTATATCTGCAGTTCTTGTTACTGTCACATGACCGCAGGTCCTACAACAGCAGCAAGATAAAATAAAAAAATATTCTACTCAAGCGCATCAATTACATTAAAGTATTTAGCTTCACATTGCGCATCACTAAATTCTTAATTCTATAAGGTAAAGTTCAAATAATTTTTGCCTGTTTTTGGATTTTATTTAGACCATTAGCCTTGATCAAATAAAAAAATTACCAAAAACACATTTTTTTACAGCACAACTTTCCAAAAAAAAAGTAAAACAAACATGCCATCTGTTATTGCTAGAACGCTGATAGGAATATATTATTGGAATGTTGTCACTGCACTGTAGGATTCCATATGGCATATTTTTCCACCCAAATCTCACCGGTTAAGGATACGGGTACACCATATGGAACTAATGCTATTTTCTTATTATTTCTTATTATTTCAATGGCATGTGTAATTGAATGACATCTCCTGTTAAGTCAAGACTACATATTTAAGCTCTCGAAATACAGTCTAGCCACTATGTCCTCTCTTCAGCACACCGCTTTAAATGAGCTCATTAAACATGTTTTCGTTTTTCAATACCATGAGCAAACTGTGCGAGATAGTCTGCTGCATTCATTTAGGGAACAAAATATGCATTATAATCCCAATAAAATGTAGTTTGTAGATTACATTTAGGGCTAGTCCACACAAGGCGTAAATACCGCGAATTTTCTGCGAAGTATTTAGTTGCAGAGAATCCGCATCATAATACAGTAGCAGAAGAGTGGATGAGATTTTGATATGTGGAGATTCCGCACACAAATTCACCTGTGGTGCCTTTTTTTTTTTCTAAGCCGCAGCATGTCGTTTGCAGAATCGACAATAATTTGTTGTGTGCTTTACCCACTGAATTCAATGGGGATCTAAAACCCGCAAAAAACAGTCAAGTGTTCTGACATTTACGGTGGAATCGCAGAGATTACGCCGCAAAAATCGCAAATTAGCAAAAAAAAAACACCTTATACTTACCTCTGATGTTCTGCAGACCGGCCTCTGGGATGACGTTTCATCTCATGTGACCACTGCAGCTAATCACAGGCTGTATCGGCGGTCACGTGGGATGAAACGTCATGCCAGGAGGCCGGCCTGTATGACGTCAGAGGGCCGGCCTCCTGGGATGATGTTTGATCCCATGTGACTGCCGCTGTGGCCAATCATGAAACGTCATCCCAGGAGGCCGGCCTGACAGCAGGTCGGCTAATTCTGTGGTTTTCCGCAGCAGACATTCCGGACTAAAATTTGCACCGCAGTCTGTACCTTTACTCAGCATATTAGCCCCGTGTGAACCTGGCCTTAATTTTAATTTTAATTTATCGATAGATTGATAGATACATAGATAGATAGATAGATAGATAGATAGATAGATAGATAGATAGATAGATAGATAGATAGATAGATAGATAGATAGATATGAGATAGATAGATAGATAGATATGAGATAGATAGATAGATAGATAGATAGATAGATAGATAGATAGATAGATAGATAGATAGATAGATAGATAGATAGATATGAGATAGATAGATAGATAGATAGATAGATAGATAGATAGATAGATAGATAGATAGATAGATAGATAGATAGATAGTAGGACATGATATAGATAGATAGATAGATAGATAGATAGATAGATAGATAGATAGATAGAAATGAGATACAGTGGCGGATTAAGTAGACCATGGGCCCTGGGCTGTTACCCATAGTTGGGCCCCCCTTCTCCACCGCCGCCCTGTAACTATTGTTAACACTTCCTTTTTGTCCAGACATTAACAAATGGGTGTTACTACTCCCCTTGTCAAAAGGCTGTGTCCCCACATACTGACAGTCTCCAACCATCGCTGACAGTATCGCACCGTGTAGGGACACATTCTCCTGACAAGGGGAATAGTAACACTTATTTGTCTATCAGTCCTGGACTGCACAAAGACTTTGTGAAATACAAGGATTTCCTATAATAAACATGTCAGTAGAGATGACAGATTGCCTATAAATCTAGTGACTCACAGGTGACGACGTAGTTTTTTTCCTCTTCTCCATCCAGTCCAGACTTCATGACGACTTTTCCCGGCCATGACCCATTTCTGCAGAATTTGCCACTCAGATGTCTTTGGCTCCTCACTTTTCCAACATTTCCACACCTATAAACAAAGATAATATTATCATGGTGCCACACACTGTGCCCCTAAATATAATAGCACCAAACACTGCGCCCCTGAATAAAATAGTACAAACACTGTGCCCCTAAATATTATAGCACCATAGACTGCGCCCCTGAATATAATTGTGTCAAACACTGTAGATAGCACCACACACAGCCCCTGTAAATAGCGCTACACAGTCCTCCCCCTCTGTAAATAGCGTCACATAGCCCTCCCCCTCTTGTATATAGTGCTACACAGCAATCCCCCTTAGATATAGTGATACACAGCGCTCCCTTCTATATAGTGCTATACAACAATCCCCCCTCGTATATAGTGCTACACAGCGTCTCCCCCCTTGGACCTGCAGCTCTTGTAATTGCTCAGTATAATGTCCCCCGTAGCTGCCCCCACAGTATATTGCCACCCATAGCTGCCCCCACAGTATAATGCCCTTCATAGCTGCCTCTACACAGTATAATGCCCCCATAGCTGTGACACAGTATAATGCCCCATAGCTGACACAGTATAATGCCCCATAGCTGACACAGTATAATGCCCCATAGCTGACACAGTATAATTCCCCATAGCTGACACAGCATAATGCCCCATAGCTGACACAGTATAATGCCCCATAGCTGACACAGCATAATGCCCCATAGCTGACACAGCATAATGCCCCATAGCTGACACAGTATAATGCCCCATTGAGCTGACACAGTATAATGCCCCATAGAGCTGACACAGTATAATGCCCCATTAGCTGACACAGTATAATGCCCCATAACTGACACAGTATAATGCCCCATAGCTGACACAGCATAATGCCCCATAGCTGACACAGTATAATGCCCCATAGCTGACACAGCATAATGCCCCATAGCTGACACAGTATAATGCCCCAGAGCTGACACAGTATAATGCCCCATAGCTGACACAGTATAATGCCCCATAGCTGACACAGTATAATGCCCCCATAGCTGACACAGTATAATGCCCCATAGCTGACACAGTATAATGCCCCATAGCTGACACAGTATAATGCCCCATAGCTGACACAGTATAATGCCCCATAGCTGACACAGTATAATGCCCCATAGCTGACACAGTATAATGCCCCATAGCTGACACAGTATAATGCCCCATAGCTGACACAGTATAATGCCCCATAGCTGACACAGCATAATGCCCCATAGCCGACACAGCATAATGCCCCATAGCTGACAGTATAATGCCCCATAGAGGTGACAGAGTATAATGCCCCATAGCTGACACAGCATAATGCCCCAAAGCTGACACAGTATAATGCCCCATAGCTGACACAGCATAATGCCCCATAGCTGACACAGTATAATGCCCCATAGCTGACACAGTATAATGCCCCATAGCTGACACAGTATAATGCCCCATAGCTGACACAGCATAATGCCCCATAGCTGACACAGCATAATGCCCCATAGCTGACACAGTATAATGCCCCATAGCTGACACAGCATAATGCCCCATAGCTGACACAGTATAATGCCCCATAGAGCTGACACAGCATAATGCCCCATAGCTGACACAGTATAATGCCCCATAGCTGACACAGCATAATGCCCCATATGTACGTACCTAATAAATAAAAAAAAAAACATAATTGCTTACCTATCCCGGTTCCCACGACGGTGGGGGATGCGATGCTTCTCCTCCTCTGAACTGTGCTGTGAGTGACTCCGTGCAGGCAGGCGCGATGACGTCACTACATCGCGCCTGCCTGCACCGAGCCGCTCATGGCAGAGTGAATGCTGGAGCGAGGCTCCAGCATTCAACCCAACTGAATTTGCGTCCTGCAGACGCAGATTCAGATGGAAGCGGGCAGCGCGGCAGCTAGCAGCGCTGCATAGTTTTTTAAGATAGTGTGCGGTTCGGGCTGCGATGGGCCCCCTGGCAGCCTCGGGCCCCGGGCGACCGCCCGAAACGCCCATATTATAATCCGCCATTGATGAGATAGATAGATAGATAGATAGATAGATAGATAGATAGATAGATAGATAGATAGATAGATAGATAGATATGAGATAGATAGATAGATAGATAGATAGATAGATAGATAGATAGATAGATAGATAGATAGATAGATAGATAGATATGAGATAGATAGATAGATAGATTGATAGATAGATAGATTGATAGATAGATAGATAGATAGATAGATAGATAGATAGATAGATAGATAGATAGATAGATAGATAGATAGATAGATAGATAGATAGATAGATATGAGATAGATAGATAGATAGATAGATAGATAGATAGATAGATAGATAGATAGATAGATAGATAGATAGATAGATAGATAGATAGATAGATAGATATGAGATAGATAGATATGAGATAGATAGATAGATAGATAGATAGATAGATAGATAGATAGATAGATAGATAGATAGATAGATAGATAGATAGATAGATAGATAGATAGATAGATAGATATGAGATAGATATGAGATAGATAGATAGATAGATAGATAGATAGATAGATAGATAGATAGATAGATAGATAGATAGATAGATAGATAGATAGATAGATAGATAGATAGATAGATAGATAGATATGAGATTGATAGATAGATAGATAGATAGATAGATAGATAGATAGATAGATAGATAGATAGATAGATAGATAGATAGATAGATAGATAGATAGATAGATAGATAGATAGATAGATAATTATAAGTACAGAACGTTGTTGTAAATGTGTAAGATTTCAATGAGGAAAACGTGAATGTCGTTGTCAGATCTCACATCCGTGACGTAAATACTGTCAGCACCGGCTGCATTCTGAATAGTCATTCTCTCACAGAGGAAACGAAAAGTTCTGCTGGTGAAATTAAATGTGAAGGCCATGCTTTATTTCCATAGATTTCATTAGCCTGTTCAGCGCTTCATTTTATTTTTAGATGAAACAATTTTGAATAGAAATATTTTTCACTTTCTGATTTGAAACAAAAAAAACAAAAATCTATTTAAAACATGCATGACGAGTTTCTATCTTATGTGCTGTAGTAAAATAAGGACATCCAGCCTTAAAGGGGTTGTTCGGTTTTAGCAAATTTTTTTTTTATTTTTTTTTCATAATTAAGCTTTATTCAGACAAACGTGTGTAAACTCGGACGTGAAAAACAAACGTTTTTCAAGACCGAGTGGCATCTGTGTGGGACCTCTTTTCACGGATCCCTCATAGACTTGAGTTTATTGAGGGATCCGTCAAAACGGACAAAAATAGAACGTCGTATTTTTTCATGGGCCTTCAGACGGTCCATTAAAACAACTATGTATATAACTTTTAATTATACAAAAAAAAATTATTATACAAAAAAATAACGTTAATTTGCTGAAACTGGACAACCCGTTTAATGGTTAATAGAACATGTTAAGCAAAAGTGTACTGTTATAGTGACCACCCAAAATTTGCAGTGAAAAATGGTCTTCTAGAGGGGTGGTCCCTCAAGGAAGATGGATAATATGCATAGTATATAAAGAATTAACAATCTGTCACAGAAAAATCTGATCTAAATAAGGGGTTTTCTCCAAGAGGTGGTCCAGGGAGGGATTCACTGTACGAAGAGCAAGGCCTAAGGGGTGCTTCATAATACAGGAAGCGAAAAAAAGAATATCTGTGTATCTTGCAGGGCCACCTCAGAGTCTGCACTATACATAATACAATATATCAATTATTTTGAGTGTTCCAATAAAGGGGTTTTCCCAACAGGGAAATTTATGACATAGCCACAGAATATGCTATAAATGTCAGATAGATGAGGGTCCCACCTCTGGGACCCGCATCTATCTGACATTTATGACATATCCTGTGGATATGTCATAATGTCCCTGATAGTAAAACCCCTTTAAATAAAAATCAATATACAGTAAATATACCGGGGTTCAGTATTGGGCCCTATGCTTTGTAATATGACCTTGTAGAGGGATTGCACAGTAATATTTCAAATTTTGCAGATGATACTAAATTGTGTAAGGAAATTAATTCAAAGGCGGACAGTATTCTATTACAAATGGATCTGGAGAAGTTGGCATCTTGGGCAGAGAAGTCTGATAAATGTAAGGTTATGCACTTGAGAAGGGAAAATACATGTCCCAGTTACATGCTAAATGGGAAATAACTGACATTGAAAAGGACTTCAGTTGCAACTGTATCAACCAGTGTCAAGAAGCTGCTGCAAAGGCAAATAAGACTGTGGGGACATCAAAAGAGGTATAGATTCTCATGACTAGAATGTAGTTCCCACTTTATAAATCTCTAATAAGACCGCACATAGACTGTTGTCTACAGTTTTGGACATCAATGCACAAGAAAGACATAGTAGAGTTTGAGTGGGTTCAAAGTTAGGCCACTAAAATAGTTAATAGAATGGGTGGACTACAGTACCCAGAAAGATGATCAAAATTAAGGTTATTTAGTTAAGAAAAAAGACAGTCGAGAGGTGACCTAATAGTTATGCATAAATATATCAAAGGTCAAGACAGAGTCTTCTCTCATGATCTACTTATACCCAGGACTGTAACTGTAACAAGGGGGCATTATCTACGTATACAGGACAGTATGTTTCTACACAAACATAGAAGAAGATTCTTTATTGTAACTACTTTAAAAGGGTTGTCCAGTCCCTAAACATTTATGGCCGATCCTCAGGATAAGCCATCAATAGCTGATGGGTCGGCGTCCGACTCCCGGTATCCCCGCCGATCAGCTGTTTTGAAAAGGAGTACAGAGCTTGTATGAGCGCTGCTTCCCCTTCATTTCTACTTGCTCACTGTGAATCATCGACATGGATGTAGAAGCAATTCATAGGCATTGCAGCCTTCTCCCATTCACTTCAATAGAAGAGGACTGCAATACTGTGAATCGCGGCTACATCTGTGTCGGCGACTCACAGTGAGCAAGTAGAAAAAAATGGACCCCCTTCAAAATAGCTGATCGGCGGGGATCCCGGGAGTCGGACCCTGAGCCATCAGCTATTAATGGCCTATACTAAGGATAGGCTATCAATTTTTAGGGACTGGACAACCCCTTAATAAACTTTTATGATTTCAGCTGGTCCTAAAAAACTATGATCCCTCTCTACTGGCGTACTGTAGTATTGACACGTCCTCTCATTGGGTGCAGAAAATAGCACAAACTTGGGGAAATATGCTGTTATGGAATCACCAGTTGAGCAATTCCCAGGGTGGAAGTTTGTGGAATTGATAGGTGAGCGATTCCCAAAAGGCTGCTGGAGACTGTCAGGAATGAGCGTGCAAATAAATCCGCAATCCCAAATCCGTCACAACTCTTATCAACAGAATCTAAGGCTACGCTATGGTTTTCACAAGAGCCCACCGAAAGACAGGTTGGACTTTGCAGCATAGAACCCAGGTTGTTTTAGCAGAGTTCAGCATTGGATAAGAGGTGCAATGCAGGCAGAACCAGAACAGATAACAAGACAGCCCGAGGATAAACAGAAAGTCCAAATCACAAAGCTAGTGGATATCAGGGATTGCAGAGGTCAAAACCAGCCAGGAACAGAAAGTCCAAATTAGTTAGGAAAGGGTAAATCTAGAGACAAGCCGAGGTCCAGTTCCAAAAGTTCAAATAGTCAAAGGTACAGGGTATAATCAGAAGCTTGATCAAACACATGCAAACAAGGAGAATCACACGCAAAGAAAACAGAACCAACCCAGATTTAAATACTCCACCCTTCAATCGGAAGAAAGACAGAGAAGTGGGATAAACTCTTCAACTATAACCTGAGCCGCCCAGAAGCTAGACTAGTAGTCATGGCAATTTAAAAGGGACGGACGTTGAGGAACCCCAACAAATTTCAACGGATCTTAAGCCCCTGGAAAGTTTTTGTTCAGGATTCAAGCTCTGTTAATATGATAACCTGAGAGTCCCCCGTCCATGACTTTCCTTTTAATGTACTATGATGTCTTTGCCAATAGCTTGCTTAGTTCTATTATTCTGACCCCTCTGCTTATTCCCTTTTTTTATCATCATCCTCATATTGGTAACTCTGGATCAGAAGGACAACTGTTAGGGCTCATACAGACAAGTGTGTTCCTCATCCGTTGGTGCGTTTTTGCGGAAATTGTCGCCCATTGAAGTCAATAGCTCCGTGAAAAATACAGATAGCACACGGACGACATCCGTTTGCTGTCCTTTTTCACGCATCAGTTGGTGAGGAAATGCAAAGAATTAAAAAAAAAAAAAGGAACTGCTTGCAAAGGGTAACCACAGATGTGAAAACTGATGCCATAAGCCACGCACACTGATGGCACACGGACATGCAGGAAATACGGTCTGTTTTTTGTGCACGTAAATCGGATACGCTGGTGTGAATGTAGCCTTAGTATCGTATGAATAGTTCAATCTGATATGGACTTGAATTGTTTCTCCAATATAGTTTTCATTGTATTGTCTACTTGTATTTTATTGGTGGATTCTTTGTATTGATATTTTATATGAAACTGTTTTTGCATACGAAATGTGTAATTCTTGGTAAACACAGATTGTACAGTAACAGCTAAAGATATATATCACTTTTAAAAAATGTGGCATGGACTACCACCAATGGTGAGACCACGTAGAGAAAAAAAATGGGGTTTAGAGTGTCCTGCTACATATACAGAAGGTTGCAACATATCGATTTGTCTATGGGGCCAGGACAGTATTAAATGTCGCTATGTACCATCACATTAAATTATACTGTACAGTATATATATATATATATATATATATAGAGATATATATATATGTGGTTGGAAGAGCAAGACTAAGATTTCCAAGTACTTCCCTGGCCCCATGATTCACCAGACTTGAACCCTATTGAGAATCTGTGGGGCCACCTCGATTGTCTTGTTCGCTCTATGAATACTCCCCCACGCACCCTCCAGCAAATGTGTGATGCACTGCAGTCAGCATGACTCCCGATACTTGAGACCACCGACCAGCACCTTATTGAGTCACTCCCAGCCCGTCTAGCTGCTGTCCGTGCTGCACACGGCGGTTACTCCGGATATTAGCTGGTGGTCATAATAATGTGACTCGACTGGGTATGACACACAACATTTCAAAGTTCTACTTCTAAGCTACTCAATAAAGTGTCCCAAAGGTTATGAAAAGCTTGAAGTGGCCTCCACAACACCTAAAACCATGAAACCACCCTAACTATGAATTCGGCTCTGTTTAAATCTGCATCTGCGGCTCCATTAAAACTTTTGTCTCAGATTCAGTCTTTTTTTTCAGGAAAAATAGCGCTGCAGTCGCCGCTGGTGTCGTGTAACGGTTCCGTCACAGCGTCACAACGCAGATGTATACATAGACTATATCATAACTTCTCAGACTAATTCTGTAATAATTTATACACCTATATATATATATCCCGAGCATATATCAAAAGTAGTTGCCAGTTGGCAGGAAGAGAGAGATCTGCGGTCGCTCCCGTCAGCAGGTAAGGGGAGGCGGCGGTCGGAATGGTGGAGAATGTACTCCTTAAGTTTTCAATGTGTTGGTGCAGGGAAGGAAAAAAATCCCATTTACCATTAGAGTTATTGGGCCCTGTTATTTCCTTTAAAAAAAAGTAAATCCCAGAATAAGAAAGAAGAGGGGATTAGAAAAACATTTAATCCCTTTCGCCTTTCTGCTGGAATCTCCACACATCCTGCAGCCCCTGGATAGGATTGAAGAGAGTGTGAGTTTGGACCTAGATTTGGCTATGGAGTCCAAATCGAAATCAGGAATTTAATCAAAGTCCTCGCTAGAATTATAAGACCTTGTGTGCAAGCTTTTATGAGCGATGGCACTTATTCGGAAAATATACATTAAATATTGTATAAAGGATGAGGGTTGGACATTGAGTGTAAAGGCCACTGAGTTTTTGGTTGCGGCCCTGTTTATACCATGACCTGACCAGATCCATATAGAGCCAGCAGGGAGCCTTTTTTAAGTGCCACAAACATAATTTGTTTATTCGTGTGATAAAAGTGCACCCTAATCTTTAGGGGCTCCAGCTAGGGACACCTTCAATTTAGGAATGCGGTAGGCACAACCTATCTTTAAATCCAGCTGCGAGAGTTGGGGGATCAGAAATTTGATTAACTGGTGCAGCTATTGAGATAATTCAGATGGCACAATTTCTTCTGGGATAAGCTGAACTTTGATATTATTGGGCCAGGACTTATCCTTCCTATCAGTAATTTAACTTTTGAGCCATTGGACCTCTTCTTCTATCACAGTATGCGCGTCTAGAAGCTTGTAATGACCCATTGGAAATTCTGCCATTTTGTGTTCTAGATGATCCTAAGGGATTCTATGTTATCTATGTGGCCATGCAGCTGATGCGCCAGGAAGGATGTGTTGTTACAAATATTTTTCTACAGAAGAAATAGCACGTCGTTCAGAGTGTCCACTGAGAGAGGTGCTGGCGAAGAGGGGAATTAGGACATGTGTCCCATGTGTCACTTACTTAGGAAGACACCCGATACTGCATGTTCCTCCTGTTGCTGCAGTTTATACTGCGCAGGGCCATTGATAACAGGGGATGCCGGTTGTGCAGGGTCTGACCTACGTTTTTGGGATACTTTCAGATCAGGCAGGCAAGGATCCTCCCGCGATTCTGGAGTAAGAAAAGAGAAGCCCACAGAGGATCATAGGATCTGTGTGGAGGAGAGCTGGCTGGATCCCTCAGCATCATGTTCATCGGCACCATCTTGAGACTTTTCCATAGCATAACTAGAGAAAAAAGAGTCCTTAAAGCCATATGTAAAGTACAAAAAACGAATTTTATTACATATAATTTACATATCGAACACTTAATAAAAAACATGGCGAGGTTTTCTAAAAAAGAAGAAGTGGCACGTGGGTCACTGGCAAGTAAAATACAATATCAAGTCATATTATGTAACCATGGGGACATGAGTGTGACAGTAAATAGCACAGAAGGATACAGGTATGTAGTGTGATGGTAACTAGTAAATAATTGTAACAGCAGCTGCCAGGTACTAATTTTTAAAACCTCACACTACTATAACTGTATCACTCCAAAAGGAGGGAGAGGGGGTTCAAGTCAGAAAACCCTTTACTCAATTGTATGTATCCTACAGTTGAAACAGCCTCAAAATGGGTCAAAAAGTTGCTCAAGAGGAAAAAGACATCAAAACTCAATATAATTTAAATGTACAAATACACAAATCCCCAAGAGCCGAAAGGAGTACCATCAAGTGTCCCTGCAATACATAAGCAGGATGTACAGAGTGTGCAAAGCTATTCATCTGGGATCCCCAGATAAAGTCAGGGAAGAGTCCAGGGATTTTGGGAGAGACAGGTTCTGCAAGGTGGCGGCGCCCATGCCGCCGACCATGTGCAGTGCTGGCTACGTTACATAGATGATGTACTCATCATCTGGCAGGGTACAGAGAAAGCATTGACCAACTTTATGCAAATGCTGAATGCTAATACATTCAACATTAAACTAACATATACCCTGGATAAAAATAGGGTAGATTTTTTGGATGTGACCATTGAGACAGCTATGGGGGGATTCCTACAAACAGACGTATATAGGAAGGAAACATCAGTCAACTCTCTCCTGCACGCCACTTCAGCGCACCCATATTCTACTACAATGGCTGTCCCAGTTGGTCAATTCTTGAGAACGAAGCGGATCTGCTCTTCTGCGGAAAAATTTGAGAAACAATCACAAGGCCTCAGAGAAAGATTCCAAGCCAGGGGATATAGTAAAAGGAGCATAATAAAAAGGCGGACAGGATAGAGCATAGATTATACCCCCTGAGGAAGCTGATACAGCGAAACGCGCGTTGGGGTGGTGATTTTGCCTGCACGTGGACCACGAACTTTAGTGCTCTAACCATGGGTGAGTGGACTCTTCCCTGACTTTATCTGGGGATCCCAGATGAATAGCTTTGCACACTCTGTACATCCTGCTTATGTATTGCAGGGACACTTGATGGTACTCCTTTCGGTTCTTGGGGATTTGTGTATTTGTACATTTAAATTATATTGAGTTTTGATGTCTTTTTCCTCTTGAGCAACTTTTTGACCCATTTTGAGGCTGTTTCAACTGTAGGATACATACAATTGAGTAAAGGGTTTTCTGACTTGAACCCCCTCTCCCTCCTTTTGGAGTGATACAGTTATAGTAGTGTGAGGTTTTAAAAATTAGTACCTGGCAGCTGCTGTTACAATTATTTACTAGTTACCATCACACTACATACCTGTATCCTTCTGTGCTATTTACTGTCACACTCATGTCCCCATGGTTACATAATATGACTTGATATTGTATTTTACTTGCCAGTGACCCACGTGCCACTTCTTCTTTTTTAGAAAACCTCGCCATGTTTTTTATTAAGTGTTCGATATGTAAATTATATGTAATAAAATTCGTTTTTTGTACTTTACATATGGCTTTAAGGACTCTTTTTTCTCTAGTTATGCTATGAATCAGCGAGTCTGCTATTCTGTGATATTTTGGGGGTGCTTTACACCAATGTTGGCTGCACCTAACCAGTTACCTGTCCCTGTGAGACATTTGTTTATAATTGAGACTTTTCCAGCCTGCGGGAAAAACTGTATAAGTTTCCTGGGAAATTAGAGTTTGTTTTTTTCTCGTAGCCATTGGTGCAATTGCGGGCCCAAATAGTTCCACTGAAGTCCAGGGATGTTGAATGAGGGTCAGCCTAGTGCCGCAGTGAGCCGCACGGATCTCCACTCTTAAGCAGCAATTTTAGACAACGGCTAGGCTTCTCCCTTGTCATGCTGTGTTTAATGGTTGTGCTGTACTACTAAGGATGCGTTCACATTTGCGTCAGGGCTCCGTTCTGAAGTTCCATCTGAGCTTTCCGTTGGAACGAAGCCATGACTGACACAAACGGAAACCATAGGTTTCCGTTTCCACCACCATTGATTTCAATGGTGACGGATCCGTACAAATGGTTTCCGTTTGTCTCCATTGTGCTGGGGTTCCGTCATTTTGACGGAATCAATAGCGTAGTCGACGGTAATGGAAACCTCTGGTTTCCGTTTGTGTCAGTCAGAGCTCCGTCCCGATGGAAAATTTCGACGGAACATCGGAACGGAGCCCTGTCGCAATGTGAACGCAGCCTAAGTAGCGTTGATTCAGAAATGTTGCGGACTGCAGCCACGTCTCGCTATACAGTGCATACATAACACCTTGCATCATATTGATACCATTACTGCTATTAGCAGAGTATTATCTCTTTATAAGATTGACTACAATAATTGTTGGATTTTCATCTGGGTTTTAATTCCTCAATTGGCTTTTTGGTTGTTCCAAATAAAAATGATGTTTTATATTAATATAAATATATCACTATATGGCTGATCGCAGCTTCCACTGGCAGTAACAGCTGATAACCAGAGGTTTCTGGTGTCGAATCCATGACTATAAGCTGATTAATGGGCCAACTTCATGAAAACTACCCATTTGAATTTGAAAGCAAAGGTTCTCATGAATAATTGTATTCATTTGTTTCAATTTTTATTCGACTTTTGTGGTTAGCAGCCTGACTGTTCTAGATAAATAATATGCATTACGTAAAATCATACAAAATCAAAAATTGTATTTATTTTTACAAAATCTTGCATATAATGTTCAGCATCTTTATGTTTATGGATTCCCACCAAAATTGACTTCAAGATAAAAGACGTAACAAATCATTCTACTTACCGAGCCACATCACTATTTCCCTACTGTACACCTCATAGTGATAGATGCCTGGATCTGTGGATTCAAATCCAAAGCTAACTGGGAAATCATTGCAGAACATTTAGGAGTTATTTATGGACTTGGCTTACGCGGAAACTAAACTAATGCCGCCTGAGATGTGATCTTGTATTCCCATCAACACAATAGATGCTGTTGTCACCCTGTGATAAAGGTGGTTACAGTGTCCTTTAGATAACATTTGAAATGCACCATAAATTACGACTGTTGAAATGAAGATGACTTTAGGTGATAATGCAATATATTAAGTAACACCTTGCTGTCTTTCCATTTATGCTCCTCTTACATATCATAGATTATACTGTACCTGGGAAACTTTAGAACACTAACTGTAATTGAACTACTTCTTCACTTTCCAGAAATGCTGCAATAATATTCTGCCGGCAAACACTGAAATGTCATAGTGTATGGATTAAATAGAGGAGTAAAGGCATTAATGTTTAGATGTTGTTTAAAGATAATTCGTACGAAAATGTTGAATTATGGTTAAAAAGGAAAAATAAAAATGTATATTTTCTGATGCTTCTGTTTCACAGGTCAATTCAATTTTGCTTCTAGAGATGTTTAAAAATACTTAAAGGGGTTGCCCAATGAACACAACCCCTTTTTAAAGGTGATCATCGTAGGTCAGGCATATCTGACCCCATGTGACCAGTTGCTATTGCCATAGTTAGACACATCTGGCCGTACATTTCCTCTGCAGGTGAAATGTACTTTTACATTCTAGCCAAACATGTAAATGTATGTGTATACATATATAATGCTTGATAAAGGTACTATAGCAGGACGGAAACGTTGCAGCTTGTGCTGGCTTAATAAACCACCATCTTTTTCACTATTACGGAGTGCTGTGGGACTTTCCTCTATATTTACCTATATCCCCTGGATCGGGATTACCTGCCTGTACCTAATACCATCTTGGGATTGAAATTTGAGTGCTGCTGCTTCTCTATTTGTATATATATATATATATATATATATATATATATATATATATATACACGTTTCTATTTTTGCAGATGACACCAAGCTATGTTGTATAGTTCAGTCTATAATGTTCATAATGATGTTCATAAATTACAAGCTGATTGAGTTTTCAGGCATCCACTTGGCAAATGAGGTTTAATGTAGATAAATGTAAAGTTATGAATCTGGGTACAAACAACCTGCAAGCATCATATGTCCTAGGGGGAGCTACACTGGGGGAGTCACTTGTTGATCTGGGTGTACTTGTAAATCATAAATGAAATAACAGCATGCAATGTCAATCAGCTGCTTCTAAGGCCAGCAGGATAATGTTGTGTATTAAAAGAGGCATGGACTCGCGGGACAGGGATGTAATATTGCCACTTTACAAAGCATTAGTGAGGCCTCCTCTAGAATATGCAGCTCAGTTCTGGGCTCCAGTTCATAGAAAGGATGCCCTTTAGTTAGAAAAAAATACAAAGAAGAGCAACAAAGCTAATAAGGGGCATGGGGAATCTAAGTTATAAGGAAAGATTAAAAAAAGTTTAAACCTATTTAGCCTTGAAAAGAGACGACTAAGGGGGGACATGATTAACTTATATAAATATATGAATGGATCATACAAAAACCATAGTGAAAACCTGTTCCATGTAAAAGCCCCCTCAAAAACAAGGGGGCACTCCCTCCGTCTGGAGAAAAAAAGGTTCAACCTGCAGAGGCGACAAGTCTTCTTTACTGTGAGAACGGTGAATCTATGGAATAGTCACCGCAGGAGCTGGTCGCAGCAGGGACAGTAGATGCTGCAAAAAAAGGCTTAGATAATTTCCTAGAACGAAAAAATATTAGCTCCTACGTCAATGTGTAGAGTTTTTGTTTCATCCCTTCCCCTTCTCCCATCCCTTGGTTGAACTTGATGGAAATAGGTTTTGGTATATAGCTCAGAATCTGGGATTGCTGGTACTTGTTGTGCTGCCTAGGTCTACTGCAGAGAACACACTAGAAGCAAACAGCCGATAACCGCTGTAGAAATATCAAATGTTATATGTCTGCTATGGTGCGCTGGCACTGAATGGCTCTCACCAGGTCTTCATGCTGAGAATGTCTCCTGGACAATGTTACATTATATATGTTGACTTAAAAAGGGAGGGTTATATCGTGATTTGACACAACGTTCCTTAATGGGTGTTCATTCTTGACATACTCTGATAGCAAACATTTTCTACTTTAGTTGAACCTCATAAACGACCTCATTGTACTTGAAATCTAGAACCTGACAGAACTTTTTGCTCATCTATTATTTTGATTAATATTTCACTCGCTGCAGCTCGTTCATTCTGGGGCCCGGTGAGGGTCCTGGCAGCGATAATGCTTCATCTTCTATGGTGTGAAAACTTCGTTAAGGCCTGCCCCAGAACATGACCACCGTGCCAGGATTGGACAATTCAGGTAATGAGGGTATTTTTTTCTACCCTAAAATATTATGTTGTGAATAAAACGATTCAGTTAATTCACCAAAGCACAAAACAAGGTAACGCTTTGTAAGATACATTTGATGGTAGGTTTTAGGCTGCTTTATCTCTTTCTAGGAGGTGCTAGCAGGTATGAAGTTAGCATTTCTTCAACCTGCAGAATTCAGTTTGGTGTCCCTATACCACAAGGTAATACCAACAAAACCCTGTTTGATGACTTGTATACTTGAATTTGTATTTCAACAGCCCTAACATCAGATTACCCTACCCGAAGAACTACCCGGCACTGCTCTTCTTTGCTAGGCAAAGTGGGTCTGCTGCCATAATAGTATGTTTAAACATTATTAATAAAATTTTATTATTTACCTTTGATGCTGGTGCCAACGGCTCACCCCCACCATGTGCATAACCTAAAGCACATGCCTTGCCAGCCTCCCTTGCCCCCAAGAAGCTTCTGCAGATTTACAGCACGTCAGAGTAATTCTTACAGAATCAATGGAGAAGATATTTTAAAGCAGTCACTCCTCTCTAAAATGGTCATTATTTTCGGATCAGTTATATCAACGTTATTTACCTACTCCTTGAGAATCCTTATCTGGAACCTCTTACTATTTTGAAGCCAGGGTTGAAATATTGCATAGGTAAAAGGGGCAATCGCCCAGGGGCTTCCACAATTTGGGGATCTTCACTCCCATATTCCCACCATGGTCTAATCTTATAGTGCTCATATTAAGGAATCCATTTAGGACCTGTACTGGATTATTAGTTAGGCACTACGTAGATATATGTATTTAGGATAGTCTCACACGGGCGCGTTGGGTCCGTAAAATACAGCCGTATTTCCCAGAATGAACACGGTTCAAGGAGCCGGGCTCCTAGCATCATAGTTATCTATGATGCTAGGAGTCCCTGCCTCTTCGCGGGAATACTGTCCTGTACTTTAATCATGTTTTCTGTACGGGACAGTATTCCCGCGGGGAGGCAGGGAATCCTAGATCATCGATAACTATGATGCTAGGAGCCCGGCTCCCTGAACTGTATTCGGTCTGGGAAATACTGTCGAAATACGGACTGAACACGCCGGTGTGAAACTGGCCCTTTGGCACAATTGTGTGTTTACTATTACGGCATTGATATATATACATAATATGGCCATTTTATATGGCAATTTCTGATATTGTTGTCTGGCACTGTGCAGTGGTATTATGTAGGCACTATAATGTGATCACATTAGGGCAGTATTGCCCTAAACTTTCCAAAAACTTGCACAGGACCCCCACACAGAGGCGTCCACAGACCATGATCCGGTAAATTTGCCGTTTTGCCCTGATTTTGAATATGTAAAAATTATTTTATATTAAATTGGTGAATTACAAGAAATACCATTTGTCATAGATATTGTAAACATTTGATCAACCTCTGTGATTTGCTCCTACAACAGAACGCAGCTGTGAGAACCTGCTTGAGTTCAACTCCTACCCCAGGAGACATATATACTTTATATATTTCAATGTTTAAATGATTTAAAGATTATAGTCTGACACATCCCAGCTGAATAGCAAAGGCAAAAAGCTTAAGACAAGACTGATGAGGAGGGTTAGGGGCGGGGGGAGGGGGGTAATGTCAGTAGAATATTAGACAATAAGCCAGAACTGAAAGCGGCTTTGTTAAACACCTGTTACTAGTGAAACGTACAGATGTGAAATGATGTTCCTTTTTTTTTAAGACTCGATAATAACGCCGGATTATTTTTGTGTGTGTAAAAAGAGTCCAGCGAAGCACTTCTGCCATCTAAGTTCTGCAAGGGAAATATAATTTTGTGTGCATTCAAGCATCGGAAAGACAGATGGGAGCACAGCAGGTAGATAAACTGACATTCCCCTCCATGAATACCTTTAGAAGAAAGGTCAGAGATAAGACAGGGAGTAAAGGGAATGCAAATGAGACTGTCCGTCTGTTATAATATGATAGGAGGGGAAAACATATTCATTCCTTTTTCTTTTCGAGTTTTGTGCTCACATAGCTATCAACGAGCATCTGTTTCATCTTAAATTCTTTGCCATTTTCGACACCGCTCAAGCATTTCGAATCCTTCCACCAATAACCCTCAGGAGTAGTATGCGAGTTCTTTGATACAACCTGAGTTTATAATGAATTCTTTATTATGATCATAAAGCAATATGGTGTTCTCGTTAATTTTAATCTGTCTTGGCTTTCTTCATGGCCTGGGTTCATTCTACAAGATAGGCTTCATTGTTCTCATCAGATGGTGAAATGCAAACAGTAAGTGGGGTAGATGTATGCCGTAACTTCTAATATTCCCTTTGCTGTGTCATAAGCAAACTGTTTGGCTATTACCAACCATTCTACTGCAAAGAGTATTTCTAATTTTAAATTGTAAGGAATAGAAGAGATCATAAAATAAACTTTTAGCACCTTTTTTCGTTTTAACATTCTGCGCTGATTAATTTTAAAGATGAAATTTTATTGGGACGGAGGTTGTTACGGAGCTCCAAATTGTAGTTGGTGATGTTTCATATAGTTTGACATCTTGTCTCTCTTCCTGACCCTCCTCCAGACCCACAATTAAAAAATAAAAAAAATAATATAACACCTCACAACTCACTGTCCAGCACTATATCCCGGCTGCCATCTGCTTTTACTTGTAGGATGGAAACAGAAGTGCCGGTAGTATTTCTCAAAACGCACATTCAGGACTTCTCTTGTATGAGAATATCAACATTTAATCTCCACAAGACTATGGAGATCTAAGGTTGTCTCCCAAGTGCCCTATGCGTTTTTGTCAAACAGAAGGCAAAACCATATTTGCACCACTCTTTAGGCCAGGATCACACATACAGTTTTGATGCCGTTTTTGTGGCCTTTTTAGCGCCAAACAGAAAAGTGGGCGCAAAAGAAAGGAGATGTGTCAGTCTTTTCTATAGACTTTTTCCTTATTTTGCATCCACTTCTAGGTTTGGCTAAAAAGACAGAGACAAAAATGCCACAAAAACTACATCAAAACTGTGTGTAACCTGGCCTTAAAGGGGTTCTCCGCTTTGGATAATTCTAAATGTTAGAAGGGTCCCTTGACAATAAGATCATCACAAAATGTCCCCCTGCTGGGACTCTAGCGATCAGCTGTATCTGTGGAAAGATCTATCAGTAAAGGCACTTTTTCACGGGCCAATGATTGGGCAAATGAGTGTTCATATGAACGATCGTTCCCGATCATGAAAAATTAATATGTATTCTAATATACTCTATAGCACTTAGCAAATGAGGTTCTATGTGGATAAATATAAAGTTATGAATCTGGGTACTAATAATCTGCATGCATTATATGTCCTAGGGGGAGCTGCACTGGGGGAGTCACTTGTTGAGAAGGATCTGGGTGTACTTGTAGATCATAAACTAAATAACAGCACAATGTCAGTCAGCTGCTTCTAAGGACAGCAAGATATTGTCGTGTATTAAAAGAGACATGGACTCGACTATATTCTACGCACACACACATTCTGGTAAATATACAGAAACTGCTTACTTGTTTATTATTATACTCTACAAAATGCAATAAAAAGAAATGTAAAAATAAGATAAAAAATGTATTCAGTATGACAGATATGGAAAACTATAGGTAATTTGGAAAGGGGTAGATTACCTTTTTGAATTTCACATTATATTGTTAAATTAACTTTCTGTATAACTCTTAATATCACAATTGAGATGATGTTCTAAGTCAGAAAAGAAAGAAAGCAAAAATAATCTGCGCTGCAAAATGCACAGAGCGCCAATTCGTTCTTAACGCTCTCCCCTCCCTGTGACCCTCCTATAGTATGGAGCCTTTACATTCACAAATTTTACAGCTTGAGCAGTAAAGTATTATTTTCAGCAACATATCATCTTATCAAGGCATCATATCAGACATTTCTCAATTTTTTTATGAAATAATACATGTCATTTGTTAATGGGTAAAATCTGGTTATAACTTTATATTCCATGACATGTAAATATTTCAATATTGTGTTTCTGCTTATGGCGCCAAGACCTGTTTGTTAATCTAATATTTCAAAGCAATGACTTTTTAATGTAGCTTCGGGGACACAAGAGAAATGGAGTTATAACATTAATAGACATGATGGGCTATTTGTTTTAATAAATGCTTGGCATATGCGTCCGGGAATTTGGAATCCATTATACGTCGCTAAGGCCGCAAAGCAATGTTTCAGCTTTTTATCAACTCCAAGCAAAATGACTTTGTGGTGTGTGTTAAGAAAATTAACTCATAAGATATGCTAAAAATTGTCTTAAATGTAAATGCATCTGAAAATATATTTTATGGTATAGCACAGTATAACGTTACATGTAAAGAAAAAAACTTTGCAACAGCACTCTGTGAACGCTAAGACTACCTAATAAACTTCATATAAATAAATATTCATTACTGCTTCATCTACTTACAAAAGAGAGGTTCTTAGCGCACATTTTGATTAATTTGTGTGAGTGCACCTGCCACGACAAGGCGACCTCTATCACCTCTCTAACCTGAAAACACACCTCTGTACTGGGCCTAAGTCTGCAAAATATACTCAGGGTAGGTATCAACCAGCTTTAATTTAATAAAAATCACCCTTGAGAGGAGTGCAAAACAAAAAATGGAGGCAGTCACCACCCCCATATATAGCATGCGACACAAAAAAGATTGGTACAGCACATCTTAACAAAATGAAAAATGTGCAGCTGCACAGACGCTGTGACTGCAAACATTACATGTAAGGCTGAATTCACACGAGCATGTTCGGTCCGTAAAGGACGGAACGTATTTCAGCCACAAGTCCCGGACCGAACACACTGCAGGGAGACGGGCTACCAGCATCATAGTCAGTGGCGTAGCTACAGGGGTCGCAGCGGTCGCAGATGCGACCGGGACCCTAAGCCTGGGGGGCTCCCGTTGCTATACAGCATACATTTTCTGTGCCGTGAAGTCGGCACTTCCTGGTTACGGTCACATGGTACACTTAGTGTACCATGTGACCGTTTTGTCACGTGACACGTCTTCCAGCAAGTGCAGTGGAAGAGTCGGTGCAGAGGACTCCAGGTGAGCTGCAGAGTCTGTGTTGTGTTGTATTGTGTTGTGTTGTCTTGTAATGTATTGTAATGTAATGTATTGTGTTGTCTTATAATGTGTTGTATTGTGCTGTTTGCGGTGGAGGGGAGCCCATAAAATTACAGCCTCTCTCTCCACCACAAACTGCACAAAACAACACAATACATTACAAACTGTGGGTCGCGTCCCCCTGGGTGGTCGTGTGAAGACCTCCGGAGGTACGCGAGTCACTCACGAGGTCCCGGTTCCATTCAATGCTGGAGCAAGGAGCTGACGTCTTGCTCCAGCATTCACTGTGCCCTGAGGGGCTCGACGCAGGCAGGCGGAATGTAGTGATATCATCGCACCTGTCTGCGCCGAGTCACCCACAGCACACACCGGAGGAGGCGAAGGAACGGGGATAGGTAAGTAATTATGCTATTTTTCTATTATTCACATATGGGGGCATTATACTGTATGGGGGGCTGACATGGAGGGGCATTATACTGCATGGGGGGCTGATATGGCATGGGGCTGATAAGATGGGGGCATTATACTGCATGGGGGCTGATATGGGGGAATTATACTGTATGGGGGGGCATTATACTGTATAGGGAGCTGATATGGGGGGCATTATACTGTAAGGGGAGCTGATATGGGGGCATTATACTGTATAGGGAGCTCATATGGGGGGCATTATACTGTATGGGGGGCATTATACTGTATGGGGAGCTGATATGGAGGCATTATACTGTATGGGAGCGGATATGGTGGGGCACTATACTGTATGGGGAGCTCCTATGGGGGGCATTATACTGTATGGGGGGCATTATACTCTATGGGTAGCTGATATGGAGGCATTATACTGTATGGGGAGCTCATATGAAGGGCATTATACTGTATGGAGGGCATTATACTGTATGGGGATCTGATATGGGGGGCATTATACTGTATGGAGAGCTGATATGGAGGCATTATACTGTATGGTGGGCATTATACTGTATGGGGAGCTGATATGGAGACATTATACTGTATGGGGAGCTCATATGGGGGGTATTATACTGTATGGGGGGCTTTATACTCTATGGGGAGCTGATATGGGGGGCATTATACTGTATGGGAGCGGATATGGAGGGGCACTGTACTGTATGGGGAGCTCATATGGGGGCATTATATTGTATGGGAAGCTCATATGGGTGACATTATACTGTATGGGGGCATTTTACTGTATGGGGGCAGCTATGTGGGGCATTGTACTGTGGGGGCTGATATGGAGATCATTATACGGTATGGGGCTGTTATGGGGGGCATTATACTGTATGGGGCATTATACTATGGGGGCTGTTGAGCAAGGCATCTGGGCATAGGCGTGCGCAGGGGTCTGGGGTAGGGGGGCTCAAGCTGAATTCTTGCACCCGGGCCCATGAGCCTTTAGCTACGCCCCTGATCATAATTATGTACGAGCTAGGAGTCCCTGCCTCGCTGTGGGACAACTGTCCCGTACTGTAATCATGTTTTCAGTATGGGACAGTAGTTCCATGCAGAGGCAGGGACTCCTAGCGTCGTACATAACTATAATGCTAGGAGCCCGGCTCCCTGCAGTGTGTTCGGTCCGGGACTTGAGGCCGAAATACGTTCCGTCCTTTACGGACCGAACATGCTCGTGTGAATCTAGCCTAAAGAAAAAAACTGCAACAGCACTCTGCGAATGCTGTAACCTGGATCTCAAAAAAAGATTTTTTGGAAAATTTTCAAGAATACCATGAACAGCAAGCAACAGTGCCGCTTCATCCAAATATATTGGCCAACAGCAGATGGCACTTAAAGGGGTTGTCCTAGAGTATAATAAATTACAGTACATGCAGAAAATGTTACAAAATAAAAAAAAAACTAAACGTTAGTCACCTGTTATATCCCCTGCCGCCCCATTATCAATGCTTTGGTGGTTCCTGACGGTTTTTTGTTTATTTTTTTGGACCATGCCAAAAGATCCATGTGATGGCTGCAGCCAATAACTGGCCTCAACGGTGATGCTAACATGTACGGCAAGTGATCGCTGAAGTCAGTTATTGGCTGCAGCGGTCACTTGCAAGTATGGCATGTCATAGCTCCAAGAAAATAAAGAAATACTGACAGGGGCCATCAAAGCATCGGGTCTGGAGTTACAAGGGATTTAAAAGGTAAGTTATATATATATATATTTTGTGACAGGACCAGGAAAAAGTAGTGGACAGAGTGTACATCTCACCCAGGTTCCTGTCATATACATTTTAAAACAGCCAGGGAAGTGAGCTAGAAGGAAAATGTGTTTTCCTTGCTCAAGGGTTTTCTGAAAAACCTGTGTAAAAGGGCCTGGTTGTTGGAATAGGGAGACTTGGGAGGGTTCCTATTCCACTAGCCACTTCAGGTATTGCATTGTGGCTAATTACCTGCACAGCTGAGGTGTGCTTTATACAGAGGCAGAGTTCACAGTCTCTCTCTCCTGGGAAAGCTGGATGTGAGTAAAGCAACTGTGGTGTTGTGTTTGAGAGTTGGAGCTCTAGGCTCAGCTCTAAGTAGTTAGGAACTGCATGTTAGCCAGTAGTACCACACTGTGACTGGACTGAAGTCTGTTCTTACTGCGCCAAAAGTGTCCGTCTACCCCAGGAGACAGCGATCCCGTGGGCTGCCCTCTCACTATATATATATATATATATATATATATTACAATTTTTTAAACTTCTAGACAGACCCCTTTAACGCCTTTCTGGTATGATTGCCATGAGGCTTGGTGGACCTTGACTCAAGCATTAGTGGGATATCCCACTATAGAAAGGGATGGCAAGTCTCTGAGTTCTAGGTATATCTTTTGTAAGCCGGCAGCCATGCAGTCATGGTTATAGTCCTGGCTAAAAAAGTGAAAGAATTTGGAGATCTCAACAAATAAATATAGATAAATGAAGTCAAAGAGTTCAGTAGTCAACGAACAGACCATACAGAATCAAGGTAGCAGGAAAAAGCTAGAGTCAAGATAGAGCAAGGTTGACAAAGACTGTAATGAATGGTGACAGGCACAGTAGCAGAGGGCAAGGAATAAGGAGACTCAGGGCTCAACCGGGAGCAAGATTCAAGATACCAGAAATTAGATGCAGGATTCAGGGTATTGGGTCCAGGATGTAGGAGTCCAGAACTTGACTTTTTTAAGAAGGTAACTGCCTCTTTGCAGGATTCAGGATATGCTGTAAGATTCCAGAACTTGGCTGAAGATGTATAATGTTTTCTAAAAGGTAACTCCCTCATTGCTTTCTAGTTATTGTATTTGATATTGGTACCAGGCAGCCATTTTGAATTTTGGTGTTCACAGTGCTCCCGCTCCGATTCCAGATTCATCTAAAGTTATTTTGCATAACTCTTCACTTCAGACTGGATGTGATGTATGTGGGTAAACCACTAAAGGGAATCTAACAGTTACACAATATAGAAAAATATTTTCACTTTATAATAAAAGCATTTGATTAAATTCTATTGGAGTATTTGACAGATCAAAGTCTGTTTCTTCAAGGAGCAAAATCAATGTATGAATCGATTGATAATTAGCTCTCTAACCAGAGGTACATATTGAATTATAGTAATGTAATATAAATTCAATCATACATTTATTTATTTTTTTAAATGAGATTATAAGAGACACAATAGATGGTAATATGCTTTTGAGAACTAGTAGAATCAGCTTGCTCCTCTTAGAAGTCTTCATTTTTTATTTCAAGTTTTCAATCCTATATAATGTATTGCATATTATTGTGAAAGTCGGTATATGGTAAATTCAATCAAACAAAACATAGTATTGGCTTCATTGTCTTGGGGCATCCTGGGATCTAGGTAGACAACCCGGGGCATACCAAGGTCTATAAAGCTGGCCAACACCTCAGGTTCCTCTCGGCAGCATATTGGATATCTTATCCTTCCCTTTTCTATGACAAGAATGGTCATGTCATCACCTGGAGATCTTCCTTTGATAAGCATATAATACACAGTATTGACTCAAACCTTGAAGTGGATTTTTTTTCACCATGCTGCCCTGTTTAAGTGTACCGTAATATGGGACAATTTCTTTTGAAACCCGAGGTGGACCTGTCAAATTAGGAGCAATGCAACATCACAAACTAAAAGCCTTATTCCCACGAACGTTGAAATCGTGTGACAGATGTTTTTTTTAATGGCCGTCACACGGCCGCATGTATTTTTTGTGGGGCTATTCACATGGCCGTAGTTTTAACGGATCGTGTGAACGGCACATTAAAATATAGGTCATGTCCTATTTTTGTCTGTTTTCACAGATGCCTTAATAGACTCGAGTCTATGAGGGATCCATCAAAACGGGGACCCACACGGGTGCAAATCGGCTGACGTTTTTCACGGACGATTTGACTCGTGTTCATCTGAATAAAGCTTAAGGATAAGTCTGGGTGCCTAGGCCTAGTAAAGCTCTACATTTTGCTCGATAATAAATATATATAACAGACTATTTCCACACTGGATTCACATTGAGTCTATACAGTTATTCCAGCAACTTAGTTTTCTTGCAGATGTAAGAATGCAGTAATGCATATCAAAAAATAGTGCCAGCAGAGTTATTACCACAGGGGGCTGTTATTAAGTTACAACTTTCTTCATCAGGAGGATTTGGGAATTTGGGAATTTTTTTTACCTTCTCATCCTTCTGTGTGAAGAGCTGTAGGGATGTTGAGTACTTCTGTTGATCAAGTTGGGGCCATGGGAAGTGATTACCCAGGCCAGTTATTCTCAAACGTAATACCATGGATGAACCGCTGAATATTCTGTCCTCTCCTGGACAACCCCTACTCCCGTTCCTCCCTAAAAGAAGCTTGGTATAAGGGTGGTAAAACATTCTATAATTCTTGACTAGCACGATAAGATTTAATGACGGTTTTGCCAAGCACCTTTGAGCAGGCTGAAATGAGTTTGCCATACCTGCTATTAAAGTGACAGCTCCTGTTGTTGCTGTCATCTGGGGAACCCGTGACCAAGTTCCAAGGAAGCCCAGGGTTACAGGTAACCCTGGCTGGAAAATACTGACTGATGCAATGGGGGGGGGGGGATGCAACACCCTAGATAGTTTGTTTCTTCCCCTTGTTGTCGTCCCCCATGGCAATAGGAGTTATATATAAGTGTACATGGATGACACCCTCTAATGGAGGAACGTGTTAGGAAAAGCAAAGGATCAGTGCTGTGTACTAAAGATATTAACCCCTTAACGACATGCCACGTACACGTTAAGAGGAAGTATGGCGCGGGATCATGGGCTGAGCTCGCTCCATACTTAGTGGGTGACGTCTGTGTAATACAGCAGATACCCCACTGCTATGGGCGGGCAAAGATCACTTTGATTCCGCCAGTTTAGGCCCTTAAATGCAGCATTTAAAGCATTAGAATGTGGCGAGCGAACCCCTCTGACGCGACATAGGCCCCCCGCGATGCAATTGTGGGGTGCCGATGGTTGTTATGACAGCGTGGAGGCCTAATGAAGGCACTCAGGTCTGCCATCTTTGTACTCCTATGCCTGCGGCAAGGCTTCATAGGACACTGTAAGAAACACGATATACTATATATATATCACATAAGCGATCCAACGATCTCTGAGTTAAGTCCCCAGGAATGAAAAACAGTTAAATAAAGTATTTTCTAATGTTCGAAAAAAAAAAAAATGCTTTTCCCATTTTTCCCCTAAAGTAATGTTAAAAAAACAACAGTTAATATAAATGATATCGCCGCATTCGTAAACGTCAAAAATATTACAATATATAATGTTTAACCCGCTCGGTGAACATCGTAAAAAAATTAATTGTAAACACCCAAATTGCTGTTTTTTCGTCACCTTAGCTCCCCCAAAGCTCCCCCAAAAAATGGAATAAAAATTGATCAAAAAGTTGCGTATACCCCAAAATGGTACCATTAAAAACTACAGCTCACCCTGCAAAAAAAAAAAAAACCTTATATGGCTCAATAGATGGAAAATTAAAAAAGTTTTGGTACTCAGGATATGGCAAGACAAAACAAGATTTTTTAACAAATATTTTTTTTTATAAAAGTGGTAAAACATTAAAAAATCTATATATAAATTTGGTATCGGCGTCATCAACCCGCAGAATAAAATGAACATGTCATTTTTACCGCCTAATGGGCCCTGTAAAAACAACCCCCCCCCCAAAAAAAAATTGCGCCATTGCTATTTTTGGCCAATTTCACCCCACAAATATTTTTTTTTTCAGTTTTCCAGTACATTATGTGGTACATTAAATGGTGCCATGAAAAACGACAACTCGTCCTGCAAAAAACAAACCCTCATACCGCTATCGATGGAAAAAGTTATGGCTTTTGGAGGAAAAAAGAGAACTGAAAAAACAAAAATTGGCCATGTCAAGGGGCTAAGCACCAAAGCTTGATAAATTATACTAAAGGAAAAAAAGCTATAGTCCTTCATAGAGCTGTTTTCTTTAAACATTGGGCACACTTTTAATCTATTTATAATGGTATCGTAATTCTGAAATCTTAGTTAAACTTTAGTCTTAAGTTGTAGGCATGCAGGAACATTATACAACAGCGTAAGTGATATTAGGGTAGTATGAATAAAAAATGAGATAAAATGATTCTTTCTCTTCTACTGAATACTCATAACAATGACAACTAATTATAGAGTAGAAAACTAATTAAGCCGATTTTGCTGCCTTGCAATCCTCCGGAGCTGTGTTATTCAATTACAGTTATTTCTGTTCGGGCCTTCCATGCTCATCAGTAATAAGGAGCAGTGTAAAATCGCCCCATTAAACCATGCTCTGGCTTCTGTCTTCAACATGGCTGAATAGTCTACTGGATTATACTAAGAGATCAAGTATAAAGTCTAGCCCTTTTTTATTTTCCCGTAAACATTTTAGATCCTGCCCATTACCATCGACTCGCATTACTTATTATTCAGAAATAGGACAGATCTATTTAAAAGCTGAATGTAAACTTATTAAATGGACACCCACACTTGTGGCAATAGTTGCTATTAATCTGAGTGACAATAGTTTTTGGTTAAATCAATTTTTTTTACTACATTTTTTACCTATGACGTAATGTTACAGAATAGGAAGGCAAAGGTGAGACAGGCAATATAGACAAAATTGAAACAATGGAGATGAACATTAACTAGACTAATGTCAGACACATTTCGAAATTGAATCCCATTAAATAACCAGGGGAAGCTCAAACTGCCATAATATAATCCGGGGCACACTCAGGCACATTAACCACTTTTTTGTATTTTTCTAAAATATTTATCTATATTATATGTATCTATATTTTATGTATGTATATATATATATGTGTACATATATATATATATATATATATATGTATATATGCACACACACACACACACACACACACACACACACACACACACACACACATATATAGATATATATGTGTCTATCTATCTATCTATCTATCTATCTATCTATCTATCTATCTATCTATCTATCTATCTATCTATCTATCTATCTATCTATCTATCATCTATCATCTACCATACTTTATCTCAGAGTCATAACTGTGCTTTCCTTCAGCAGCTTTTGCAAAGATTTAATTAGCTGCCCTAGCCCTTCATCTGAATACCCTGGCCAAGGTAGAGCGGCACCTAACATCGGGAGCACATGTCCCTCCAGTCCCACCCATAGCAACAGACCTGCGTTAGCTGTAGGTAACAAATAAAATAAAAAATTTAATATCATGTAGCTAGTTTCCTTTAGAATATGTTTCACTCTATGTAATTCCAACATCATAAATAATGAGTTAATATTGTGTAGTGATAGAGATAACAAATATAGAAATTGATTTACTGTAGTCACTATATACATTTTGAATTGATCTTCAAACTGAATTTGTTGTCTATGATTTATATAAAACAAGAATCAATTCTAATTACATAGGAAGTGGAGATAGCGAGAGACGTGTAAATGTAATAATGGAAGGGGTCATGAGATTCGGCACATCATTGTTATGGATTATTACATATATGGTCAATTGTAAAAGTATATACATATTCTTCATAGCCTTCCTTAGTTTCAGTAGAGTAGATAGAGATTTACCAAAACTAGTGCAAAAATATTGGAAATAGTCCCTGAAAAATTAAAGCTAGGATCTGTTTGGCTGCAATGGACAATGCCCCACCTTTCCCGTTGTGGTAGTTCATAAGAAAAAATCTTCCTATTATATGCAACTTAGGACCTAAATTTCCCACAGCCATCAGTGAGGGTTCTCCTTTCATATCCCTGGTCTACCTATGTGTGTGAAGGGTTGAACTGGTCCACCAGTGTACCAAGAAAACCTTTTGGTGGGTCCTAGTTCTGATACCAAAGGTCTGGCAGAAGACAACCATTTGATGGTTTGGAGACCATCACTTGCTGTTAGGGACAATTCTTATGGGTTGACTTGTGAATAATTTATTAGAATTTATTGATTAGAATTTATTACTGATATAATCTGTGTTCATAATCATAGTAGCAGAATTTAGTATGCATGTGTTAGTTTGACTATATGCTTTCAAAATAATTTCCACTGGTGGCCCGAAGTACCCCTGTCCGATACTGCATAAGTGTACGCTCATATTAGAAATGTGCTTGACAACTTTAAGGGCTTGTCCACACGTAGCGGAATTGCTGCAGTCCGGAATTGCGGATGAAAAAAGCACAGTAGAATACAGTAGCAGCAAGGTGGATGAGATTGAACAAATCTCATCCACACGCTGCGTAAATACAGAGCAGAAAAAACGATGAGAAATGAACCTTCGGTAAAGAATTTTATTCCGCAGCATGTCAATTGTATTTGCTGTGGGTTTTCCCCATTGAATTCAATGGGGATGTAAAACCCGCAACAAATAGCAATTGTTGCGATTTTTGCATTGGGTTCACAGCAATTCCGCCGCAAAAAAACGCAACTCTGAAAAAAAAACACCAACTATACTTACCTAGAAGTCTGTGTTTCTTCCTCCAGGCCGGCTTCCAGGGATGATGTTTCATCCAATGTGACCGCTGCAGCCAATCACAGGCTGTAGCGGCGGTCACACGGGATGAAACATCATCCCAGTAGATCGGCCTGCCAGGCCAGATAATGCAGCAGTTTTCCGCAGTGGATATACCGGCCAAAAAATGGCGCCAGCGGGTTTTTCGCCCGGAATTCCCTACGGCGCCCCGGTGCGGATACACTGCAGGCTTTTACACCGCGTATCCGCCCCATGTGAAACCGGCCTAAAGGGTAACTAAACTTTCAGAAAACTTCTGACATGTTTTGGTGACATGTCAGAAGTTTTGATCGGTGGGGGCCAAAGCACTGAGACCCGCACTGATCGCTAAAACGAAGCTGCAGAAGCGCTCAGGTGAGCGCTGAGCCACTCACTGTCTGATCGTCTATTCTCGGAAAGCCGAGCAATTGGTGTATGGGCTCATAGACTTTCTATTGTGGCCCTATGCCGTTACCTCGGCTTTCCGAGAAAAGATGATCAGAAACCAAGCGGCTCAGCGCTCGCCAGATCTTTTCTGCAGCTTTGTTTTAGCGATCGTGGGGGTCTCTGTGCTCGGATTCCCACCGATCAAAATTTCTGACATGTCACTATAACACGTCAAAAGTTCTCTGAAAGTTTAGTTACCCTGTAAACTAAGAGAAAAAAAAGAACACCCATGTTCCTGCCTGCTTACCTTTGCTTGCTGCAGTTCATTCTGTTGTAGTACATGGAGTATAATATGCTTTTAACTTTGACATACAGTAGCTTATAGTTAAACCTTGGAAACTACAGAAACAAGCTGTGATAAATGGAAACCTGACGCTTAAGAAAAATACTCATCTTTTATATTTTCATTTAAAATAGGAAAAGGTTGATTCAGACTGCTCTGCTCTTTACATCTTAGTACTTTGTGTTTACAACCTCTTAAGATCCTACCAGTCGAAGCCGTGTTTAGTGAACAGTTTTATATTTTCACAGTTGCAACTGACAACAATTGATTTATTTTTTAATAATCTGAAACGGAAAAAGAACTAATAAAGGAGGCAACAAAACAGAGTGCAGAAACTCCCATTACGGCAGGAGAATACTAATGAAATGGCAATCAGATATATCTACAATAAATATGCAAAAAAGGCATAAAGATGATACCAAATTTGTGACCAATTTTTCTAAAGCACATTCGAGTAACTTTATATTTGTCTTTTTTTTTTTTTTTTTAAATCATTCTATAGATTATAATGAACTGCATACAGTATTTGTCTATTTTTTCATGTGTGTGTATATACAGGGTGGGCCATTTATATGGATACACCTAAATAAAATGGGAATGGTTGGTGATATTAACTTCCTGTTTGTGGCACATTAGTATATGGGAGGGGGAAAACTTTTCAAGCTGGGTGTTGACCATGGCAGCCATTTTTAAGTCGGCCATTTTGTATCCAACTTTAGTTTTTTCAATGGGAAGAGGGTCATGTGACACATCAAACTTATCGAGAATTTCACAAGAAAAACAATGGTGTGCTCGGTTTTAACGTTACTTTATTCTTTCATGAGTTATTTACAAGTTTCTGACCACTTATAAAATGTGTTCAAAGTCCTGCCCATTGTGTTGGATTGTCAATGCAACCCTCTTCTCCCACTTTTCACACACTGATAGCAACACCGCAGAAGAAATGCTAGCACAGGCTTCCAGTATCCGTAGCTTCAGTTGCTGCACATCTCGTATCTTCACAGCATAGACAATTGCCTTCAGATGACCCCAAAGATAAAAGTCTAAGGGGGTCAGATCGGGAGACCTAGAGGGCCATTCAACTGGCCCACGACGACCAATCCACTTTCCAGGAAACTGTTCATCCTGGAATGCGACATGTCAATGGCTGTAAACAAAGAGAAGCTTGTAAATAACTCATGAAAGAATAAAGTAACGTTAAAACCAAGCACACCATTGTTTTTCTTGTGAAATTCTCGATAAGTTTGATGTATCACATGACCCTCTTCCCATTGAAAAAACTAAAGTTGGATACAAAATGGCCAACTTCAAAATGGCCGCCATGGTCAACACCAAGCTTGAAAAGTTTCCCCCCTCCCATATACTAATGTGCCACAAACAGGAAGTTAATATCACCAACCATTCCCATTTTATTTAGGTATATCCATATAAATGGCCCACCCTGTAGATGTGGAAATTTACTTCTTTGCTTTTGAAATTAATCCAGCTGACGATCAACTGATCGTCACGATCCCTGTTATAGGAGGGGGCAGTTGAGGCACTGTAGTATTACATGGCCATCTTGTCAGTAACAGTAGAAGTCGCTGACGCTCTCTGCTTTGGCTCATAGAGAGGGGGTCCTGTTCAGGTGGCCTCTTCTCTATGATGTCTATATGTCATAAAAGGGCAGTTGGAAAGGTGTTGTTTTTGTGAGACAATTTTTAATTTGTGCTATCTTGTAAAAGTGTTGTTATGAAGCATGTCCAGATTAATAAGTGCTGTACCTACAGGAAATATTTTTAAAGCACTCACTGAAAAACATACTTTCTAGAATCAATACTGTTTGCAACAGACAAATCTTCCAAATATTTTCCTGGAATTTATTTGTACTGAAAGTGTAGACAACGAAAATGTCCAATACATTGGTGTAAACAGAGCTCATAGGGGTTGTCCAGGCAAGGTGCGGTTATTCATACTGATGACCTGTCATCATACTGATGACCTGCATTCATACTGATGACCTACCCATATAGGATAGGTCATCACTATATGATCGGTGGCGGTCCGACACCTGAGCCCTGCACTGACAAGCTGTTCCGGCTGCCTCCTGCCTCTGGGCCCTGGGTGTTTTGCAGTGGTTGGTGTACACTTTAAGGCCCCATGCACACGATGATAAAAACTCTCCATAATTGCGGTCCTTAGTACGGTCCACAAATATGGACCCATTCAGTTCTATTGGCCGCCGACACCTTTCCGTATCGCTACGGATGGGTGTCCATGCCTTAAAAATTTTCCTAAAATTATGGAACATGTCCGTTCTTTTGCATTTTACGGGCCGTGTTCCCATACTTTGCGGGCCTTGATTACGGACACGGCTGTGTGCATGTGGCCTAATAGGAGCAGAGCTACAGTACTGCAGTATGGCGGCTATACTGTGACAGGAACCATCTGCTTCCGGCACGGAAGAACTGGAGAGGGCTCAAAGGCGGGCAACTAGATAATTAAATGGGATGGGAGGTGTCGCTTACAATGAAAGGCCAGCAAAATTTGGCTTGTTCAGCTTGGAAAAAATACACCTTAGAGGGGATCTTATTAACATGTATAAATATATGTGTGGTCAATACAGAGAACAAGCACATGATCTGTTCTTTCCAAAGACTCTACAAAAGACCAGGGGACATTCATTGCGTGTGGAAGAAAAACATTTCGGACATTTATATAGGAAAGGGTTCTTTACAGTTAGAGTAGTCAAACTATGGAAAGCCCTAACCCAAGAGGTAGTGATGGCAGATACTGTGTCAGCATTTAAAAAAAGGCTAGATGCTTATTTACTGACTAATGGCATTGAGGGTTATAACTAATCCAGCAATGAATGACGGGTAATTTATTGAGAAAGGTTGGACTTGATGGAACTTTGCCTTTTTTCACCCTGAAAAAATAAATAAAAGGGCTAATAAATATAACCATTTAAAATTAAAGGGGTTATGTTAGTACCACAAATAATTATCAGTGTAGTCACTGCAGTATGTGAGTACACTCGATAATATACATTCCGGTCTCCCGCCACGCTGATTCTGAGATTTTCATAGATTTTTATAGACTGGGAGTCTAGTTGCGCAGCCTTCTTTGATGACAATACGACTCTTCATCATGTGACCGATCCCGCTGTACTCTATGTATACTACAGTCTACAGTACCTTATAAAAACAAATAATTGACCTAAACTCTTACATTTCTATTATGCTCTATGTATTCTCTCAGCATCTTTCCAATAATCATCTTATTTTAATTAGAATGTGAAGGTCACTAATTATTCACATTTTTTTTTTTCATTACAAAAAGACCTTTTGGACCTTTGAGATAATATTCAGGCATTTGGCTTATTTACAACACCTATTAACTTTCCTATTTGCATAAGATGCCACCTAATGATTTTTAAGCATTAGTTTTGGCAGTACTCCACAGGCTAGTTTTAATTTTGTGTGCTGTGAACAAAATATGTACAGAAAAGTCAACAAACTGTTGTTAGCAAAAGGTGGAAAACTATTATCTAAAAACAGGTATATTTTCCTCTCGAATATTAGTGCTCATAATATGTTCACTCTCCACACAAATTCCAATTTTAAAACTCAACTTTTTATAATTTCACTAATTTAAAAATCTTTACACTATTCATGATGGATGAAGGGAGAATCAACCTGTCACCTTATGGGTTTTACCCAGGGGCGTAACTAGGAAAGACTGGGCCCCATAGCAAACTTTTGACTGGGGCCCCCCCTCCCCTGGGTATCACACAACCCCCTCTTGTAGATAGGGGTAGCTGCCTTTTTTTACAGCCCCCTCCTGTAGATAACGCCATACAGCCCCTCTGTAGATAACGCCATACAGACCCTCTGTAGATAGCGCCATACATCCCCCTGTAGATAACGCCATACAGCCCCCTCTGTAGATAGCGCCATACATCCCCCTGTAGATAGTGCCATACAGCCCCCTCTGTAGATAACGCCATACAGCCCCCCCTGTAGATAACGCCATACAGCCCCCTGTAGATAACGCCATACAGCCCCCTTTTTAGGTAACGCCATACAGCCCCCCTGTAGGTAACGCTATACAGCCCCCCTGTAGGTAACGCTATACAGCCCCCCTGTAGGTAACGCTATACCGCCCCCCTTGTAGGTAATGCTATACAGCCCCCCTGTAGATAACGCCATACAGCCCCCCTGTAGATAACGCCATACAGCCCCCTGTAGATAATGCCATACAGCCCCCCTGTAGATAACGCCATACAGCCCCCGTAGATAACGCCATACAGCCCCCCTGTAGATAACGCCATACAGCCCCCCGGTAGATAACGCCATACAGCCCCCCCTGTAGATAACGCCATACAGCCCCCTGTAGATAACGCCATACAGCCCCCCTGTAGATAACGCCATACAGCCCCCTCTGTAGATAATGCCATACAGCCCCCTGTAGATAACGCCATACAGCCCGCTCTGTAGATAGCGCCATACAGCCCCCTCTGTAGATAACGCCATACAGACCCCCACTGTAGAGAATGCCATACAGACCCCCTGTAGATAACGCCAAACAGAGTCCCCCCTGTAGATAATGCCATACAGCCCCCTTTGTAGATATCTACAGATGGGGCTGTATGGCGTTATCTACAAAGGGGGCTGTATGGCGTTATCTACAGAGGGGGCTGTATGGCGTTATCTACAAAGGGGGCTGTATGGCATTATCTACAATGGGGACTCTGTATGGCATTCTCTACAGGGGGTTCTGTATGGCGTTATCTACAGAGGGGGCTGTATGGTGCTAACGCCATACAGCCCCCGCTGTAGGTAACGCCATACAGCCCCCGCTGTAGGTAACGCCATACAGCCCCCGCTGTAGGTAACGCCATACAGCCCCCCTGTAGGTAATGCTATACAGCCCCCCTGTAGGTAACGCCATACAGCCCCCACTGTAGAGAACACCATACAGCCCCCACTGTAGAGAACGCCATACAGCCCCCACTGTAGAGAACGCCATACAGCCCCCACTGTAGAGAATGCCATACAGCCCCCACATAGGTAACGCCATACAGCCCCCCTGTAGGTAACGCCATACAGCCCCCCTGTAGGTAACGCCATACAGCCCCCCCTGTAGGTAACGCCATACAGCCCCCCTTGTAGGTAACGCTATACAGCCCCCTTGTAGGTAACGCTATACAGCCCCCCGTAGGTAATGCTATACAGCCCCCCTGTAGGTAACGCCATGCAGCCCCAACCCCCCAAAAAAAATCTGACCTACAGTGTGTCCTACAAAAGACATGTATCCCCTATCCACAGGATAGGGGATACATGTGTGATCGCTGGCAGCGATAGGGAGAACGGGGGACCGAAAGTCCCCCAAAGTTGTCCATGACTAACCTCTGACTTCCGGCGTCTGCGCAACTCAATAAAAATGAAAGGAGCGCTGGTCACGCATGCGCACAAGCGCGACCGGCGCTCCATTCATTTCTACAGAGCTGCCGACACAGACCCCGGAAGTCCGAGGTTTGTGATGGAGAACTTCAGGGGACTTTCGGTCCCCCGTTCTCCTTATCACTGCCAGCGATCACACATGTATCCCCTCTCCTGTGGAGAGGGGATACATGTCTTTTGTTTAATGGCAGAGTGGGGAGATACCTCCCTGCTCTGCCGTAGTGTTCAGTGGCGTCGCGAAGTAGCAGCCATAGCGGCTGCTAGCGGAGCCTCCGGCTCATGCTGCGGGCCCTGTAGCAGCCGCTACGGCGGTAGTTACGCCACTACTTTTACCCAGAGAAGGAGCACTAGATAATCGCACAGCTCACCTATCAAACCTTCTTGTTCTGGGATTTCAGTTAGGATTTTAGAACTGAACTAGCCACAGCATTTTAGTAGTTATCCTAGTCGTTCTTGGACCCATGTTGTCCGTGGGTTCTAGGACCAATAACGAACTAATAATTTCTGAAGCAAGTGGTTGTCAGTGGCAATAGGACAAGAATGTAGTTTACTGACCTGATCTTCACCTGTTCAAGGTCAAGTCAAAGTCGAAAGGACATATTCGTAAACAGACAACTAGTTGGCAATAATTGGACATTGCAGTGCAAGATTGTAAAGAGGACACAACAGCAACAGTCAGGAAAATGCAGTACCAGAGAAGAAGGCAGAAGTATGGTCAGGAGAAATTTAGGTCAGAAATGACAGGTCTTATGTACAAGGATCAAAGAAACTGGAAACTGGGAAATGGGGAATAACTACTATGACTGAAACCAGACTGGCGCCAGTAAATAATGTGGACTTTTTCAGCCTTGTGAACTTCACATATACTGCTTCGCCACCCAGTCAGCCCCGTTCCCCAACCTTTTAAGCCTGGAGTGGAAGTGGCGATCAGGCTTATAAGATGGCGAAGGAACACAGTGAAGTAAGTTACTGCCTGGAACTAGAGATTCACTGAGTCTGAAGCCTTTCTGTAGACATATGTAATTACTGACCTGGCTCAAGAATAGAATAAGTCTTGAAACCAATTTAATTACCTATTTCATACTGCAGCTTACCCAAGAAAGGGCAGTTTTTTTCTACTTCCAGGGGGTCTAATAAAACATTATTCAAAAAAAATAAAGTTTTTTTTAGCAAGATGAATTCATCCTAGATGACTCTAAATTTTATGGTATAGGTAAGCTCTGTCAACCCCAGATTTATTGAGAAAACCTATAATTTATCTCACTGCCTACCAGTATTTGTCCCAGCTGCCTTCTGCTCTCTGTGGTGTTCATAGCTATAGACAATACTCAATGATATCATAAGGTGGTATGTCTCTTCACACTCCACAACTGAGCGGAAAAAACGCTCAGAAATTGACCTGCGGTGCAGAGTACTATTCCTCAGCATGTCAATTGTATTTACGTAAACGCTGCTTATTTGTTGCGGGATTTCCCCATTGAATTCAATGGGGAGGTAAATCCCGCAACAAATAGCAGTTGTTGCGTTTTTCGAAGGTGGGTTGGCAGCGTTCCCGCCACAAAAAAACGCATCTTATGTGACTGCTGCAGCCAATCACAGGCTGTAGTGGCGGTCACATGGATGACGTCAGAGGGCCGGCCTCCTGGGATGACGCTTCATCCCATGTGACAGCTGCTGCAGCCAATGCAGAGGTCTCCTGGGATAAATCGTCATCCAAGGAGGCCGGCCTGTCCAGGAGGCTAACTGCTGCAGTTTTTCGCAGCGTACATTCCGGGTGAAAAACTGCACCACAGTTTGGTTCGGTTTTTAGCCCGGAATTCCCTCCGGCGCATAGGGCGGATACGCTGCATGCTTTAACGCAGCGTATCCACCCAGTGTGAGCTCACCCTTAGATTTTCTGCCTCAGTCAAGGGTCCAATATCCAGGACCATAACAAAACATACCTCCAGTTACAACCCAATTTCTTCCTTTATTTAAGAAATAAGTTAGATGTGATCGATAACAGGTGGATCCTGCGTCTCAAAGACACGCAGGACCCGCTGCCACTGGAGCCGCCAGTTCGCTGCTCAGACAGCCTTAGGTTTTCAATGCAGGATACAGCTTCTATGTATCCAGGATACATAAAAGCTGTATCTCAAAAAGTAAAAAAAACAAAAACATTTTAATAAAAAACAATTAAAAAGTGTAATTAAATACTATGATGCAATGTTTTAGTAAAAAAATAATAATAATTCAAAGGTTTATATAGCCTTCGACAACGATGAAAATGAGGATTTCTTTGTTTCTCACTCCACCTTCCCCTCCCAGGTTGAACCTCATGGACATACAGTAAAACTTTTTTGTTAAACCATGCTAACTGTCATTATGGCAATGCTGTCTGTATTTTCTTAGGGTAGATCACAACATATATTTTGGTTACTTTCTTGGGGAACGTGTTGATGGGATGTTTATAAGTCGCTCTGCTAATGCTGCTCCAGGAATGTTACACTTACAATACATTGTTGATTCAATTGAGATCCTAAATCCTGGACACACTTTAGTACAGAATTTATAAACCATCAGGTGATATGGATTGACATAAATCTCACTACAGTACATACTGTATTTTTGGAAACTTGTTAAGCCCCATGCACACGACTGTAAAAAAATCTGCGTCATTGCAGACCGTAATACGGTCCGCAATTACGGACCTGCCCGAGTCTATTGGCCACGGACACCTTTCCGTATGGCTATGGATAGGTGTCCGTGCCGGGAATTATGTAGCATGTCCTACTTTTCGTTTTTTACGGGCCGTGCTCCCATACTTTGTATGGAAGTACGGCCCGAAAATGCGGCCCGCGGCCGGCCGTGCCCGCAGTCACGGTCAATGATTACGGGCACGGCCATGTGCATGAGGCCTTAGTGAGGTGTATCTGATTTTAACCCATTCACTTAACAACTTTTTTTTTTTTTACATAGCCGGAGGTTTACAACTTTTTTAAAAAAGATGCAGTAATTGAGGCACAAAAACAAATGATGCATAATTTTGCACATATACATAAATCAAATACATTCTGCCTTCTACTAGTTTTAGCCTTTACTGTATTTCAAGGACTCAACATCACTTGGCAAAGTAGCATACTGCCCATCTAGGCCTCAATAGCTGGGGGGTGCCCCTATTCAAAGAGCTTGCACCGGCAGATCTGCCTTTTAACAACATAACATTGCTGAAGGTAGAATATTCTGATCAAAAGAGCAAGCTTGAAGCTCCTGGACTGCAGAGTTACTCAAAGGACATGATAAAATCTTTTGAAACTTTGTAATTCAGTTTTAAAGTACACATGTCTCTTAGATATGGCTTCTGTGCATGCATCCCATTTTAATGTCAAGTTTCGTTCAGCCAAAGAGTCTTTTTAGCTTTATATTAATATTCATATATTTCTATCTCGGTTCCTTTTTATTGAGAGCATTTTTCAGATCTGTGTCTTTTTTATGCTCTCTTTTTTTAAAGGCTTAAAACATATTAAGTAAATACTTGGGACTTAAAAAAAACCTTTCAAAACACTAGTAATACATCAGTTAACACCCTGGCGCATAATCACGTACATGCACGGAATGGAAAGGCAACCATTCGTGCATTCCGCTGGGCAGGTACGTGATTGTGATCATGCCAGCACAGAAGCTGCGCCCGCACGATCACCGGGGGAGCCCGGCTGTGAATGACAGCCGGGCTAACGCTGCAATGGCTGATCGTTTAACCTCTTAAATGCCGTGGTCACCCTCTGTCACCAATCGGCGGCCGGTGACGGCTGGGGGCCTAACAGCCCTGACTATATGCCTATTAGGCCGTGCCAGCGGCATGGCCTATTAGATTGCCTGTCAGATTGCTGTTGTAGGATTGTGAGATCAGTTTGATAAATGCATAATCTACCGGTATTTTAATAACCAGTAATTATATGACTAAACAAAATGCATCCTAAAAATCAGTGCATATTCTTCACAACTAAGAAAAAGAATACTTGTTCTGCATGACCATTTCATACCTTTCTTTCTCTTTAAAAAGAAAGTTTAAGAATATTAGACATGTCATAAGAGTCACATAAGTGGTTGTTTGAGGGACAGGACATGACACTAGGATCCTCTCTATTTTTTTTTCTTTAATCCCCATGTCATGAACTTTGCCATTAGGCCCTGCACTAGGCATAACACGCCGTATTAGATTTGCACACAGTGTTTCTTTAACCCCTTCCTGTCGTAAATACCTTTCACATTTTTATTTTCGTTTTTTCCTCCCCACATTCAAAAAGCCATAACTTTTCATTTTTCCATTGATATAGTTTTATGAGGGCTTGATTTTTGCTGGACGAGTTGTAGCTTTTCTTAGCGCCATTTATTGTGGCATATAATGATCTGGGAAAAAATTATTTGTGGGGTATAAAAAAAAAAAAACAGCCAGAGGCAGGGCTTACTAGGAGCTTATATTAGGCCCCCAGGCTGCCATAGCAACCATCGCCACCCCGTGATTGCGTTGCGGGGGCGCGATGAGCTGCTAGAGGGGCTCATCCCCCTCTTTATAATGATTTAAATGCCACGGTCACTATTGACCGTGGCATTTAACGGGTTAAACGAGCGAGATCACGCTCGAGTGCGATCCCACTTGTTACTGTGAAGTGTCGGCTGTAACATACAGCCGATACCCGCAGCGTATGGAGCGGGTTCACTCTGTGAGCCCATTCCATACTTCCCCTACCCGGCTATGACGTAACCATACGTCAAATGTCGTGAATGGGTTAAAGGAACATTAAACCTGGAAATGAATGATACACTGAAACAATAGATTCATTTGCCCACAGTGTTTGGGCCTGTTCACATAGACCTTTCCATCAAAGAAAACCCATCAACGGAAAGGCAAGCAGAAACCATATTTTTTGTTTGATTTGAATGGTAATGCTTCCGTTGCTAATGGTTTCAGTTTGTCTCCGTTCCGTAAGGTTTAAGTTTTTTTGGCAGAAACAATTGTCTTTCCGTTGATGGGTTCCTCCTACGGAAAGGTCTGATGTAACCCATCAACGGATCCCTGACGCTGATGTGAACGTGGGGAAACTCGGATGTGAAAAACTGCAATTTTTAACGTTCGAGTTTCCCCCATGCCGGTCCCGTTTTACAGGTCCCCATAGACTTGAGTCTATCGAGGGATCCGTGAAAGCGGAACAAAATAGGACATGTTCTATTTTTCAACGGACCCTTCACACAATCCGTTGAAACAACGGCCCCATTGAAATACATGCATTCATGCGTTTGTGTGATGGCCGTTGTTTTAACGGCCGTCACACAGACGTATACCATGGTCGTCTGATTTGAATACACCATTTGTCGGTCTACAGAATTTTTTTCATGCTCCTGAAACAGTCTTGGAAAAATCTTGCAGAGAACACAGGGGATTTCCTGCTGATCTCTTCTATTTTTGACTGGTAGATTGCTGAAATAGATCTGGCTTCACTACTTGACTGGTCTTACTGCACTTACACCATCTACACATAACTTTTAAAAACTGAATAACCCCTTTAGCAATTTTGTTACCCTAGTAAGAGATTCTCATATTCTGTTTTTGGAATGTGTTTCTCCACACCTGTAACCCAGAGGAGTAAGTTGAAGCTGTTGGGCCCCAATGCAATATCTCTCAGGGCACCACATCTACCATGTGCCATTTATAATATTGGTATCTTCTTATAAGGCAGTGGGGCCTTTGGGCCCTCTCAGATTCCAGGGCTCAGGTTAAAATCTGCTCCTCTATACCTCCACCGCTGCTGAAACTCCTCTGTCAACACTTCAGGATAGCATAGTTCAGATCATACAGTGTTATTTTAGAATGTGGTTCCTTTGCCTTTCTTGTTCAAAGCTGGGCAAATGTTGGAGCCCACTGTGTCTGAATCCCAACAGCTTACTTAGGTATTCTAATGACCAAATTTGTTCCACAAGATAAAGCTTTACTTGCATTGTTCGGAAGGCCAAATCTAAGGCAGGATTCACACGAGTATGTTCGGTTCATGATATACGGTCCGCATGTCGGCCACATTTCCGAGACCAAACACACTGCGGGGAGCCGGTCTCCTAGCATCATAGTTATGTACGATGCCAGGAGTCCCTGCCTCGCTGTGGTTTGGGTGGTCTGGCGCAGCTGAGCCACTTGACTGCTGACTATAAAATGCAGGGACTTTTTAGCAGGATTTATTCTCGCTAAAAAGTGTGTCTTATAGTCCGAAAATTACGGTATATGTTTGTAGTAGAGTCACTTTTTTTTTTCTTAATTGAATAAATTTACCAGGAAAAAAACCCATAAAACTATACTGTATTGTATTCTATTACCCCATTTATTGCATAGATGACCCAGTTTGCATTTCTCATAAAATAAGCTGGAGCTGTAGTGTTTATAATATACACGACAGAATTGCTCAGTGCTCCAGGCTTCATGCCTTAATAATTTAAGTGGTATGTGAGACTTGTTTCGTAAATGATATCTTTTAGATAATTGCAATAAGTATCAAGTATGCCAAATTATGGTGTAATGAAGGGAAAAGGAAAAATTGTTTGTTTTATTGGAGATGAATTCAGTAAAGAAATTCTATAGCTCTCCATGTCTTATTAAATAGTACTTTGTTTAATAATCTGTCATGTGAGTCACTTTTCTATCAAGCTGCAGCAATTATACAAATTAAACTCCAACAACTGACATATAAATGTGACACAAAGCCAAACGTTTTTCTTCATAAATGATATCAACGTGTTGCTAAAGAAACAAACATCTAATTAGGAAGTACTGCCCGAGCTAGTTAGAGATTTACAATGTATGAAATATCTGAAATTTTCACAAAACTGTGTTATCTATGTGAATTTTTTTTAAGCTCTATCTACAACATATGACCCAAAATCACTAAAAGCGGATCTGTCAGCTTAATATGCTGCCCTACGTAAGGGCATCATATTAAAGCTACCGGCTCGTACCCCTATTAGCCAAATCGGCACAAAAAACTATAGTGCCATTTTGTTAATAGGAGCACTGAAATAATACACAAAACTCATAGTTACGAGCCCGATATAATCATGAGGGGAGTGCCCCCCCCGTCCTACCCCACCCCTCTCCGTGGTGATTGACAGAATGCTGTGTATTCATGTATATAAAGCAGCCTAGAAGGCCAGGGGGTGGCAGGGAGAGGAGGGGGAGTGTTTCGGACTTTTTTTTACTGCTCCTATTAGCCAAATGACACAAAAATGTTTTGGCTATTAGATGTAGTTGATAGAAACAAAGCTTAAATAGATACAAGGTATATCTCTGTTATACAGATGATGTCACAGGTGTATCCGCGCACCAGTCGCTAAGCAATCACATGACCTTTCTTAGTCCACTATTTCTTATTAATCCCTCACGGTGGTAATTATAGTGGCATTCTATATAAGACGAATGGCAGATGATCAAGCCAAATGTTGTCTCTTTATCTAGCTGTGACCTCCCAGTAACAATAATATTAGGTATGTACTGAAATGTTAGCAAAGTACATAGCGCTCCTGATTCATCAGACTCAGAGTGTATTATGTCAGAAGAAATATTGATACATCAATTGCCACCTGATCGATAAACACAATTACCCCTTTATTATAAGCTCGATTTTATATAATATCGTAAGTTGTGAACTAGTTCTGATCCTGGACTTCAGACATTGATATTGTCATGTCCTAAAAAGGGGAGCACAACCTGATTGAATTATCTGGCTAATTTACACCATATAGGCCAATTACGGTAAATATCTCTATATAAACTCAAATAGCTAAAGTGCTATATTAACCACTTGGAGCGATGCTCCTCCATTACCTCTAAGATAAACATTTCCAAACAGTTTGATCCTAGTTAGAATGATATCATTAGGATATATATCATATTGGTCTGGAGAGGAATCCCATTGCAAATGGGGGGCACGACTGCTCTCAAATAAATGTTACAAAGGAAATGGACTCATTTAGACCCAATGGTTTAGTCAATAAATCCATTGGGATTCTTTTTGGAGGGGTCGATTGTCAAAGTTTTGACTTCTTGGAGGGGTCGATTGTCAGGACTCACACTTTCTATTCTTCGGCATCTCAAAGATTTCGGATCACCACCATGATGGGTAAAGACATGATTTGCGACAGGGGTATTCTTAGGATATTACCCACATGTTCTAAGACACGTCTCCTTAATTGACACTTTGTTGTGTCCACATAATTCTGGTGACAGGGGCAACTAACCAGGTCCAGGCAACTAACCAGGCAACTAACTCCAAGTCTTGTTGTGACCTACAATTGATAATATCTCAGTAATCAAACCCTGCACCCATATTCACACTTGTAAATGTCTTGCTTTGGTACATGTACAGTACTCACAGGTTTTACGTGATCCACATTTAAATTACCCAACAATATTAGTTCTACCTAACCAGGTGTGAGTAGATTTCAGTGTGGATAGGTGACTATGCCCCCATGTTTCAGCAAGGGCCTCTTATATACCTGAAGACGCCATATCAACTATTGGCAACTCCTTCTGAATCTGTTTGGGCTTAAAGTTAAATATTACATTTTATGTTTTAACCCCACCGCAGCCCTTTTTCAGATTTTCATTTTTTCCTCCCCACCTTCCAAAAGCCATAACTTTTTTATTTTCCCGTACATATAGTACTATGAGGGCCTGATGTTTGCGGCACGGGTTGTAGTTTTTCGTAGAACCATTTATTGTACCATATAATGTACTAGGAAATGGGGAAAAAATTATTTGTGGGGTAGAAAATTAAAGAAACAGCGATTCCTCCATAGTTTTTTGCGCGTCGTTTTTACTGAATTCACTGTGCAATTAAAACAACATGTTAACTTTATTCTGCAGGGCAATACGATTACAGCGATACCAAATATATATAGTTTTTTCTATATTGTACTACTTTTACAAGTAAAAACCTAAGTGTAAAAAATAAAATGTATTTTGCGTCGCCAAATTCTGAGAGGCATAACTTTTTTACCAGTTATGTTTATTTATTAACGCAGAATCAAAAAAACAGAGAAAACAGAGAAAACAGTCTGTGATTTTTAGTCGTTTTTGAAGCTGAAAATCTTTTTTGATGCGTTTTTTGGGGCCGTTTTTGGAGCTGTTTTCCATTGACACAATCGAAAACGGCTCAAGAAGTGACGTGCTCCTATTTATGGGGGGGGGGGGGGTTTTAGGCACCGTTTTTTAAATGCATTTATCTAGCTTTTGTTGATGACCCCAAGGGGTAACGACCGGGGACTTACATGTATAAAATGGGTGGAAGTGATTGATTATTTGAGTGTTATAGTTTCTAGTACTGAGTCTATAAAATTAAATATGCTTCCATTGATGGCGGAATTGAGGAATAAGGGTATGTGCACACGCAGAGTTTTCAGGCGTATTTCGGGGGGTAAACACCACAAAATACGCCTGAAAAAATGCTAGCTAAATGCTAGCTCGTGTGTTACATTGTTTCCGTATCTGCCATTCACTACTATGAGACTTACGGAAACGGCTACGCTGTTTCCATCTAACACGGACGGAAATCACATACTTCAACGGGAACACAGGGCGGTAGAATGGGGTTTAGGGGTCCCAAATCTAGAGATAGGTGCGGGTCCCATCTCCATTTATGACATACCCTGTGGATATGACATGAATGTCCATGATGGAAAACCCCCTTTAAGTTGGAAATTCCTTGATTTACGGTCCTGGTTAATGGACTCGTCTGTTCTTTTTTTTTTATCAAGCATTATGACTTTAACCAGTGAATCCCTTTTCAATGGAAAATATATATTTTACAGAGAAGAAATGTACTTATAGGCTGACATCTACAGATTGCAGATGTATAGGCAAGCATTAGACTTTTTACCCTTTAGTAGAATAACTAAATTCGTTTATACGGTTTGAGGAAATTCTATAAATTTCCAGTTTTTCTCTTTCACCTCCCTTCCTTATGCAATATTGTGATGTAATGTCGGTTTGCTAAAGCCTTTACTGTGGTTACAGTGCACCTTGTAGCGCATTTTTATATTAAAATGATACCTATATAGCTCATCCACCATATCCAGGGTGTCTAGGAGTATATATATGTGGCCTATATATGTGGCCAGTGTCCCAACTTCCTGCTGCATTCAGTCGAGCACAACTCACGGCCTACCAGGTCAGATATTTCTAATTAACTTCACAGTAACCTCAATACATATAATGCTTCTCTTTTGAGATATTACGATATAAACATATTAATGCGGCTCACAGATAATTAGTTAAAAGTACTGGGTGTTGTATAGCCGTCTTCTTGCCGTCATCAGCCCCAGTATGTTCTCAAAGTCCCTCCACACTGTAAATTGCCCGCAGTTGCTGATAATTCCGCTTTCCTTTACACCATTACATCCTCCTTGCACCAGTGTACTACACACGACATTAATACATTTATTTTATTACTTTTTGACGTGGACGTGTGTCTATTAACCGATTTCCAACCCCCGGTATATATAAACGTCCGGCAATCGAGGTCCGTAAAATCCACGCTATAGCAGATATAAGGCGCAGGTTTTAGCTGGCTGCCCGACCGATCGGGCAGCTGAATGTTGGGTGACCGGCAGTTAGTGACTGCTGGGGACGCTGAGGAGAAGATAGAAGCTGATTCTGTCTTCTCTGATTTCTTCTACACGGCACTCAATAAGTGCTGTGTATAAAATAGAGACCGCGGCAACGCCACTGACTCTCTTGGTCCCAGTGATCATGTGACTGGTCACATGATCGCCCACATGCCGTTAGTGGCAGGCTGCTGTTGTGTCTAACTAGACCCCCCCACAGCCCTTTTAGTGACAATAGTCAGTATAAAGGGCCAATCGCAAAAATCACGTCACTAGCCCAACAAATAAAAAATTTATAGCCGTTTAACTAACACGTGCTAAAAATGGCTAAACGGTGTCTGGACCTGAAGGCTCAAAACATCCCGGTCCTGAACCGGTTAAAAGAAAAAGCATTGATTCAAGGTGCTAAGGAATATAACAAGTCGTAGTGCTGAGAATTCATTGCAGGTATAATTCTGGAAAATTAACGGATGGTGTTGAGAATTCCGTGCATATATATATATATATATATTCTAACAGAAAGCCGTATAAAGTAATAGTCACGGCTTCAGTGTCAGCAGGTCCTAGATGTCTCTGACACGCAGGATCCACCTGTTATCGATCACATCTAAGTTATGAACATAGATTCGATCAGTTACAGCTCGATCATGTAAGACCGGCTGTCATTGAACCCGTCAGTTCCGCTGACCTGACAGATACAGGTTTTATCGCGAGATCCAAGATACAAAGCAGCTGTATCTCAAAAAGTTAAAAACATTTTTAATAAAAAGTAATTAGAAAGTTGCACCAAACACACTGATAGACATTTTTTTTTTATTATTTTTTTTTTCAAAGGTGTAAGCCTAAAATATTGTGTGAATGAAAATCGATGTAATGAGTCTAAAATCATACTTACATTTCTATTCTTTATTCTCCGGTTCCATACCCCGTTTATCAGGTGTAGCTTCTTGGAGCGATCCTTCTATTCATATACCACCGGGCATATAGATGGTGTAAATATCTTGTGGTTATATTTATACACATTAGAGTGACTTGGATTTCAGCTATAATTTAAAAGACACAAAAGCCTCTGGCATAGTGATCCATCAGAATGCGCTCTATAATCAGGATCATAAATAACACAAATTATTTGATTTAATTGAACAACAGTTTTTTTTCCCTTACAGTGTTCCTTGACTTTAAGTGCTTTTAAATCACAGCAATTTGTGGGAAAGATGAGACATGCCAATACGGTGTATTTGTTACCATTCTTCTGTAATTGCCTTCAGGGCTAGCATGTGATTTTTGATGTCAATGAGAAGATTCCAAATAATATATTAAAGGAAATTTCTGTACTATTGCGGAAATGTTGCTGTACCAATAGAAAAGGAAAAAATGCCGTTTTTTTAATGTATTGCTATAGATCTGAATGTACAACTGTTTTTGGATCGCCATCCATAACAAATTTGACAGTGCGGTGGTGTTTGTTACCACCGGGTACCCATAGCCATATATGTTGTAGTTAGGCCACGTTCACACGTGGCAGAATTTTTCCGCTGTAAATGTTGGTGCAGATTTGGGGCAATTACGTAACGAATCTGCACCAACATTTGCATATTTGACAAGTAATTCAGACTTGTGGATACCACAGCGGACTTGCCACAGATTTCAGTTTTTGCATTGCAAAGGCTGAAATCCGCAGTCAAATTCCGCTGCTGAATGTGCCCCTACTTTGACATTACTAATGCTGTTTTGTCATTAAAAAGCTTGAAATAGGTCGAATACAGTCCTAGAAGACCTCACAATGTCAAAGACAACTTTTTAGGGCAATTGAGGCACCTTTGATTTGCAACAAATTTATTTGAACTTATTCGGACCCAATACGAATTTCTGGAAATTCACTCATCTTAAATTATAGTCAATGGGGAGGGGGGCGGGGTGGATCATGACTGATTTGTCAAATAGATCATAATGAATGGTAATGGATCCATTATATCCACCATGTTAAAAAATAAGCCATGATTCCAGTGTGCTCATAGCTAATCTGAAAGTTACTCTCTAAATTTGGTAGGTGACGTCATACATGACTTTAGAAAAGGTAATTTGTGTACCGGACTGTCTCAATCTCTTTGACCTCATCAGCACGAATCAGGTTAGCTATATGAGATACTATAAATGCAGCCTTACTAAAAAAAACTTGCTCTCCTTGAGAAAAATAAGCTGTTAGGATATGTTCACATGCTGAGTCAAATACGTCTGAAAATACGGAGCTGTTTTCAAGGGAAAACAGCTCCTGATCTTCAGACGTTTTTTAAGCCACTTGCGATTTCGCTGCGTTTTTCACAGCCCTTTTTGGAGCTGTTTTCTATAGAGTCAATGAAAAACGGCTCCAAAAACGTCCCAAGAAGTGTCCTGCACTTCTTTTTTGCGTCCGTTTTTCAAAACGGCCGTGTAAAGAAAACGGCCCGTCGGAGCAGAACGCCGTTTTTCCCATTGAAATCAATTGGCAGATGTTTGGAGGCGTTCTGCTTCCGATTTTTCAGCCGTTTTTCGGGCGTTTACGGCCGTGTGAACATACCCTCAGATTCCAGTACTTGAAGTCTCTCTACCTTTGAGGAAACAAATATTATGTAAAAAAAACACAACAACAAAACATAAACAATATTTGGTACAAAATTAAGCTTCAATAAAATGCTCAAGGTCAAAGGCAATGACAAAAACGTTTTCCATTATTAGCTGAATTTAAAACAGCTTCTCAGTGATTACCGTTTTACATTAGTATGATGGGGGAGTAAAGAGATTAGCATGTAACTTTAAAGCTGGGCCCAAGAAGACCAAATGGACTAAAAGGTGGTTCCATTTCTGGTTTCAGTTCTTCTTACCTATAAATGAATGAGTTGCAGAACAAAGCGTGAAAAACAATAAATTAGTGGTAAGAGAAATCGGAAAAAAAAAGATCCTTGAAGGTATGGAAGATGGAAAAAGGTAAGCTAATTGGACTTTTAGGGCATGACCAGACGTGGCGGAATTGCTCTGGAATTCCGCTGCGGACAGTCCGCTGCGGAAATACGCAGCGTACACGTTTCTCCATTGCTTTCCAGAGCTTTTTAGTGAGGTTCGTTTACACGTTGCGGAAAACTCAGCTGCGGACCATAGGCTGTGGTGCGGAATTTGGTGTCCGCAGCATACACTGGTTGTTGCGGACTTGTTGCGGACTCATTGCGGAATTTCTCCATTGACTTCAATGGAGAGTCAAAATTCCGCAATGAAGTCCGCAGATGTTATGTGTGCTGCGTAGTGTATTGGTTTTACAAACATAACATTTCTTCATTCTGGCTGGACCTATGTATTTCTAGGTCTATAGTCAGACTGAGGCCCCATGCACACTAACGTAAAAACGGCCGTAATCACGGGCCGTTATTACGGCACGGGCAGGCCCATAGAACTCAATGGGGCTCCCATAATTACGGGTGACTACATGTGTGCACCCGTAATTACGGGAGCGTTGCTAGGCGACGTCAGTAAATAGTCACTGTCCAGGGTGCTGAAAGAGTTAAACGATCGGCAGTAACTGTTTCAGCACCCTGAACAGTGACTTCCGATCACAATATATATCAACCTGTGAAAAAATAGAAGGTCCTACTTACCGAGAACTCCCTGCTTCTTCCTCCAGTCCGGCCTCCCAGGATGACGTTTCAGTCCAAGTGACGGCTCCAGCCAATCACAGGCCAATCACAGGCTGCAGAGGTCACATGGACTGCCGCGTCATCCAGGGAGGTCGGGCTGGATGTCAAGAGAGGGACGCGTCACCAAGGCAACGGCCGGGTAAGTATGAATTTCTTTTACTTTTACTAGGAAAAGGGCTGTCCCTTCTCTCTATCCTGCACTGATAGAGAGAAGGGAAGTACTTTCACCTCAATACGCAATAGTCCGCATCAATTTAATGCCCATTTTAGGCAGAGCCGCAACAGAATCTGCAATGCAGATTTTGTGCGGCATTGATGCGGACAGTGGTGGAAGAAATATGCCACTTCTGGTCATGCCCTTAGAGTTAAGGACAATTCAACTTGAACAATCTATTAGATATGACCAGTAATAATAAAAAATAAGACATTGGATCCCATTGCAGGTTCAACACGTTGGTCTCTATTTTGTTTACAGCCCCAGAAGGCGTCTTGGTAGCTGTAATGACGGGGGTAGGGAAACGAACAAGTGAGCCCTAATCTACCCGCCACTCTGTCTCTGCCTACTTGCAACGACCCGCCCTAGGCGACGGGGTACAACTGGGCGGCGGTCCCTACGCTCAGTAAGTGCACGAGACAAACATACAAGGGAATACAAGCAAAGGGGCAGTTGCCCACGGCAACACCGTGAGCAACCAGAGTGGTGAACGAGCCAAGTCAAACCAGGAGAGCACGAGGTACCAAACGCAGAGCAGGAGAGTAGTCAGTAAGCCAGGGTCAGTATGGAGCAGGATCAAATAGTTAGGAGCTGTAGCTGGGCCAGGAAACCACACGAGAAGAATCACAAGCAAAGGAGGAACAGGAAAGGCAGGTATAAATAGACAGAGGGCGGGAGCTAGCTCCGTCTGGCCAGGCTGCGATAGGCTCTCCCACTCCTAAGCCTGCCATCCTGAGTGGTGGTAGATGGAGTCAGTCTCAGAGACGTAGATTCAGGTGCAGACTGATTACCTATGGGAGTTAACCCCGAAGCTGTGCCTGGCAGATCCTTTACAGTACCCCCCCTTTTATGAGGGGCCACCGGACCCTTTCTAAGTGGACCTGGTTTACTGGGGAAACGAAGGTGGAACTTCCTGACCAATACCCCAGCATGAACATCCCGGGCGGGTACCCAAGTCCTCTCCTCAGGCCCGTATCCTCTCCAATGGACCAGGTACTGGAGGGAGCCTTGGACCATCTTGCTGTCCAAAATATTGGCCAACTCGAATTCCACCCCCTCAGGGGTGAGAACGGGAACAGGAGGTTTCCTCGAGGGAGCCAAGGACGGGGAGCAGCGTTTAAGGAGGGAGGCATGAAACACGTCGTGTATACGAAAAGATGGGGGTAACTCCAGCCGGAAGGAGACAGGATTGAGGACTTCAATGACCTTATACGGCCCAATAAACCGGGGAGCAAACTTCTTGGACGGGACCTTAAGACGCAAGTTCCTAGACGATAACCACACCAGATCCCCGACCATAAACAAGGGGTTAGCAGAACGTTTTCTATCAGCCTGAGTTTTTTGTACGCTCTGGGACGCCTCTAGGTTCTTCTGAACCTGGGCCCAGACTGTGCACAGTTCCCGATGAACGACCTCTACCTCGGGATTGTTGGAACTACCAGGTGAAACGGAGGAGAACCGTGGATTAAACCCAAAATTACAGAAAAAGGGGGAGACCCCTGACGAGTTACTGACCCGGTTATTAAGGGAAAATTCGGCGAGGGGAATGAATGAGACCCAATCATATTGACAGTCAGAGATAAAACACCTTAAATATTGTTCTAGAGATTGATTAGTCCTCTCAGTTTGGCCATTGGTTTCAGGATGGAAGGCAGAGGAGAAGGACAGATCAATCTCCAACTTTTTACAGAAGGCTCTCCAAAACAAAGAAACAAATTGTACCCCTCTGTCCGAAACAATATTGACAGGGACCCCATGGAGACGCAGGATGTGTTTGACAAACAAGGTAGCTAACGTCTTGGCGTTGGGTAGTTTCTTGAGGGGCACAAAGTGGCACATCTTACTGAAGCGGTCTACTACCACCCACACCACCGACTTGCCTTGGGATGGAGGCAAATCGGTGATGTGGGTGGTAGTAGACCGCTTCAGTAAGATGTGCCACTTTGTGCCCCTCAAGAAATTACCCAACGCCAAGACGTTAGCTACCTTGTTTGTCAAACACATCCTGCGTCTCCATGGGGTCCCTGTCAATATTGTTTCGGACAGAGGGGTACAATTTGTTTCTTTGTTTTGGAGAGCCTTCTGTAAAAAGTTGGAGATTGATCTGTCCTTCTCCTCTGCCTTCCATCCTGAAACCAATGGCTAAACTGAGAGGACTAATCAATCAAAGGCATAGCAAGAGACATAGCAAATTCCACAGACATGATATTAGCAGAGGACCCTGAATCCACGAAGGCACTGCCGGTAGCAGACCTACCACCAAAAGAGACCTGAAAGGGAAGCAAGATCTTATTACGTTTCATATTTACGGGAAATACCTGTGCGCCCAAGTGACCTCCCCGATGATCACTTAGGCGCGGAAGTTCTCCGGCTGCATGCTTACGCTTAGGACAGTTGTTCACTTGATGCTTGTCATCCCCACAGTAGAAGCAGAGACCATTCGTTCAACAACGTGAGCAACCAGAGTGGTGAACGAGCCAAGTCAAACCAGGAGAGCACGAGGTACCAAACGCAGAACAGGAGAGTAGTCAATAAGCCAGGGTTAGTATGGAGCAGGATCAAATAGTTAGGAGCTGTAGCTGGGCCAGGAAACCACACGAGAATAATCACAAGCAAAGGAGGAACAGGAAAGGCAGGTATAAATAGACAGAGGGTGGGAGCTAGCTCCGTCTGGCCAGGCTGCGATAGGCTCTCCCACTCCTAAGCCTGCCATCCTGAGTGGTGGAAGATGGAGTCAGTCTCAGAGACGTAGATTCAGGTGCAGACTGATTACCTATGGGAGTTAACCCCGAAGCTGTGCCTGGCAGATCCTTTACAGTAGCTACTTTTTTGGGAGATCAAGTACCACATACTGCCAATATTAATCTTAAATTGGTCTACGGTAAATTTAGTAAGCAGGACTTTTCCCCCATTATAATATTAGTGTGGTATAGAATATGGTAGAGAATGTGTTTAAATATGAAGGAGAGGGCCATCTTATTTTTAGGGCTTACATTAAAGGGTGAGGGATTCTAACTAAATTGGGTCCCTATGGAAATTTGGGCACTTTGATAAAGACTCTATTTTGAGTCGTAGTCTCAACTACAAATGGTTCCATAGTTATAGTGGTTGAAAAAAGACACGGGTCCATCAAGTTCAACCTTTCTCAATAAATTACCCGTCATTTATGGTTCATTTATGTTTTAACAATAAGCACATACTGAAGACGACGATAAGATTTATGGTGCTTTGACACATATATTGCAAGCATTCTACAGTTCGTCCGATTTCCAGGAAATAATAGTAAAGACTATTGTCGAAAAGAAGTTGATATTGTCTGCAAAATACCATGAAATATATGTTCAAAAGCTTTAGCTTTTTTTTGTTCTTTTTTTACAGCTCTTGACTGAGCTTTTCGACTCAGAGCCTGGCCACACGGGATATCCCTGTGCTGTCAGTCACTTCTCCGGTACATCCGATAGCTACACTAGAAGTTTGCCTACAGTATATCTAATAAGGGGATAATTTTATGGTAACTCTACTTTTATAAGATTTAATCAACGAAGAATAAAATCATAAATATTTATTCCATTATTTTGATGAATGAGCTCTTTTTACATTCATTCTAAATCGAGTTATCGTCGTAGCTTCTAGGAGCTGCTATATTATTTTTTAACTAGAACGATCCTCAAAATCCACCTAAGCCTAGAATCACAGTGTGCTCTTGACTATTTAAGTGACAATGAAATATTAAGTATGGAAAGGATGGATAATTTTTCTCTTTTCATAAAGCAGGTCAGTCATCGATGACCTTTCCATTTCACAAAGAATTAAAACTTCAATATCAGTCCAGGATTTGAAAAGAATTGGTGAGCTGTATGCTAAAACATTACAATATACGTACAGAAGATCTCGCGGAGATGTGCCGGAGCATTTAGGATAATTACAACTTGCAAGTACGGCAGAACGTGGATCTAGAAACTGCTGAGGTTTCTGTGTGGTATTCAGAATCCACTAAATTATCATACATTAGAAAGAGGTTAATTATAAGTCCTGTAGGTGTATTGTGGGCTGAGGAAGGTGGGAGTAAGATAATGGGTGAGCAATCCTCCATAAGTTTTATACAATCTTTTGCTATTGTCGGTAATCCAAAGTTTCTTACGGATTTTATATAAATAAACTCGTAAATTCTCTACAATTGGAGAAAGGGGAAATGAAGATCAAACAGCAATAAAAAAAAAATATATATATATATATATATGGACCTGATTCACAAAATTTTTTAATTTCCATTTATTTCGATTATTTTCCCTCAACCAGAAATGCTGCGGCCAGTTGTTTGCTGTTAGTCAATAGGAAAATATTCTCAACACGCATTGCATTTTTGGTTGTTCCATGTCTTTAGTGTTTTTGATCCAGGCTGGTACTTTTTAAAAACATAGTATGTTCTGCGGGTAACATTTTGAGGATCTTCTCCCTCCGTCAGAGGAACAGATGAACCGAAAGACAAACGGAACGTATTGTTTTCGTTTGCATTTCCATGGTGTTTTTTTTGTTTTAGTCTCAGTTTGCCTCCGTTCTGCTATTTTTTAATATTTTTTTTCATAGAAACAATAGCGCATCACAGAGACATGGCCTAATAGATTTCCTGTCAGTTTTACACTGACGGGCAATAATACTTTGGAATACAAAGCATTATACATGCCATTAAACAATCGCTGCTTCAAGCCTCCTAGTGGGACAAAAAAAGGTTAAATATGTTCAATAAAGTTTTTTGTTTTTTTTAAAAATCCTCCTCTAAAAAACCTTTTATGGTTAACATAATTATTATTATTTTTTTTCACCCCGACATAATAGCCCAGGTAAAAGTCCTGGTGCGGGGGGGGGGGGTGAAATATGGAGCAGGCTCACACGCTGTGCCCGCTCCATATGCTGCGGGTGTCAGCTGTGTATTACAGCTGACATCCAGGACTTATGGCCAGGAGCGGCGATCCTGTTCCTGGTCATTTAACCCCTTAGATGCCGCGCTCAATCGCGACTGCAGCATCTAAGCCATTAGAAAGAGGGGGCCGATTCTATCCAACAGCTCATCGCCCTCACGTGATGCAATTGCGGGGCGCCGATGGTTGTCATGCAGCCCCCAGGTCTGCCCTCTCGTTGCTTCTGTTAAGCCCTGCCACTGGCAGCGCTTAACAGAAGCCTGTAAAAATTTCCCTTATGGGGACTAATAAAATGTGTCAAAAAAAAAATTATATATATATATATATTTATATATATATATATATATATATATATATATATAGCATTGCCGCAATCCGAAAGACCCATAGAACAAAGATAACTTATTAGTTGTACTGCAGTGTTCATGCCGTAAAAAAAAAAACACAATAAACAATGGCAGAATTATTCTGTCTACAGACTTTACAAATTTGTCATATTTAAAGGAATTAAGATTATTTATAATTTATACATCCATTTAAAGCATTGTCTCTGTCCTAATTGACCTTAAGGTGACTAAAATTCTTTAAGTATTTTAATTGGTGATAGAACAATAATTATGCTAATCTGAGCCGACAGGCTTCGGTTTTCTAATGAATGTAAACATCAATTTATAATATTAAAGCACACTTGTCACAAAGTGCGCAAAGAAAGGTTATTAATAACAATATCTGTTCAAAACATTTCACGTAAATGAACATTATAATTGAAAAGCTATAGGCCTAATGTCATAAAGTGAATTCTTACTCCATCACCACAGGAATACAGCCTGATCCTTAAAGGAGTTGTGTAAGATTTGGAAAGAAGGGCCTGTTTTTTATTTTTTCTTAAACAGCGCCACTTTAGTCCATGGACGGTGTGTGGTACTGCAGCAGTTAACCAGGCACAGCCCATGAACAAGGCTTGACTCTTTTTGGGAAAAAAAACCCAGTCCACTTCCTCTTTCTAATCTTACATAACCCCTGTCGGGAATCGCTCCATTAAAAATGCAACATTTTTTTCCACATCATTGAAAGGGCTCTATAATTTTGACCTTTTAGCTCCCTTTTATTGACGTTTTACATGCTACAAGGGCAGGGACCAGCTTGCTGCTTATATTGTTGTTATGTCCTGTGTGGCTATAGCTACTCAAAGCACAAAGGAAATAAGTTGGATCTGTAAGGGTGTATTCACATGTGCAGGTTTTGATTAGGTTTTGTTTTGGCTTCAAAAACGGCTTTTAAAAAATATCTATCTATCTATCTATCTATCTATCTATCTATCTATCTATCTATCTATCTATCTATCTATCTATCTATCTATCTTTCTGTCTATAGATCTAATGTAGGGGGCAGCTCTATCTTAATAAGCTATTATACACAGGCATAATGTACTAGCATATGGTGATATGTCAGTACATTATAGTAAAAAAGAAAATCACCAGTAAGTCTCCTAATGGGACTGTAAAAAGTTTTTTAAAATATAAAGTCTCCAAAAAAATATAATACATACAAATAAAAAACAACGTAACGACCCCCCTTCTACATTTATATACTTTAAAGGGAAATGTGGACAGGGTCTGTCCAGTCCGGACAACCCCTGTAAGAAACATTATGTATGACAACAGCTATTTAAATGAACACTAACTTTTCAAACAACTTATGGTAATCTAATAGTATACCTGATATAGATCAACTTTGTATTTACTTACTGTTAAAATTTTGTATTATCCATGCAAATACCTTGTAAAATTACTGGCACTAGATGTCTCCCTTCCTGTAATCTGTTGGCCACAACTTTGAGCAAAGTCTGTTATAGACAGGTTGCAGAAGGTGGGGGTCTCATTTCACTGCCTGTCTATACAAGTCTATGGAGAAGGGAGGGGGGAAGCAATAGGGGGGAGCGAGTCAGCAACACACACGTTGCATACAAGTCTTTGGAGAGCAGAGGGGTGAGGAGGGAGAGGAAGCAGGAGTGAGAAACACACAGACATGCTGGTAAGATTTCTATCTCATCCCAGTGCTGGTTTCTCCGCTAAACTGCTCATTTCTGCAGTAGGATGTCCTTCATTCTGCTGCCGCTACTTCCATATATATGTGATAGAGGGATAGGAGAGCAGGATTCTCCTCTTCTAGTTATGCACCGTCCTCAAGCTCAGAGACAATTGAGAATTAGAGATAGAGCCTGCAGAGGGGAAAACTGCTAAATAATGGCATATACAAGTCATATAATGACCAGAAATAATGTTATTCCTCATGTCATAAAGTCACCTGAAAAGCTAGGTACACCTTAAGCAATTCACTAATATTTTGAGCAAAGAAGTTCCAAAGGTGGAGAAACACTTAACATATACAGTATTTCCAATCAAAGTTGATAAATATTCTTCCTAAACCTACTTGATGGCATAGAAGAATGGCATGATCCGAAAAGTGTAGAGTAGTATAGAGATATCAGCCACCATTTTCTGTAAATTTTTCATATTTTTACAACAGCTTTAGGATGTGGTCCATTTGAGAGTAGCATATTTTATGTTAGACAATGACATGCATACCATAGGGGCAGACCATGGAGAGTCGGTCCAGCCCTACTAACACCCATCACCGTTGCTACTGAGCGGTGACAACCTGTCCAGGATTACCCTTTCCAGAGGCGTTATATTGTTTTCAAGTAATGGGTTGGGGAGTTAGCCCAAGGGTCATGGAAAGGGAAGCAAACACCAGACCCGGATGAGAAAAACAAGCAATATATTAGGGTGCCAGTTTAATCATTGCTATGGTGCCCACTCTCACTTTGGTATGCCACTGGTGTTGGCATTTTATTTCAGGTTGTCTTCCTAAAGGTTCTTTAACATTACAGGTAACATTTATATATGTCTCTATTAGGCTGGATTCACATGAGCATGTTCGGTCCATAATGGACTTGCGGCCAAAATACATTCCGTCCATTACGGACCGAACATGCTCGTGTGAATCCAGCCTAAGCATCCAATAATGCAACCTTTCTGATAACACATCACATGTCAGATCCCGTTGTTGCTGGGTTGAAGTAGTTTTTCAGTAGTAATAATATTGTATTAGGAAAGAAACATAATAAGATCTATAAATTAGCCTTTGTAAAGTACAAAGAATATTGTACATTTTGTCTTTTGCCCTCTGTGATATGTATTTGGCAAACAATGACACATTTGTAAGCAACTTTCCTGTTATGCATTAGGTATAAATGCTCAGCGACACAGTCTTAACAGCTGCTAAAACTGACTAATTTAGTACTTCACAAGTTTGCAATCCATATTTTGTATGTCATCACAGTCTCACCTTGAAATCCCCTTCTGTGCACATAACACCAATTAATAAAGCACAAAGTTCACAAGTTTGAGTCTGAGTACATGTAATATTTACTAAAGATATAGTATGGTAATGGTTTAACAGCCCCTTGGGTACAGGTAGGACATATTCCATGGTACAAAACTGCATTTTATTATTGTAATGACAGGGGGTAAGGAAACAGACAAGTGAGCCCTAATCTACCCGCCACTCAGTCCCTGCCTACTTGCAACGACCCGCCCTAGGCGACGGGGTACAACTGGGCAACGGTCCCTACGCTCAATAAGTGCACGACAGACAAACAGACAAGGGCACAAAGAAGCAAGGGAAAAGGGACAGTTTCCCACGGCAACACCGTGAGCAACAAGAGTGGTGAACGAGCTGAGTCAAACCAGGAGTGTACGAGGTACCAAACGCAGAGCAGGAGAGTAGTGAACAAGCCGAGTCAAACCAGGAGTGTACGAGGCACCAAACGCAGAGCAGGAGAGTAGTCAGTAAGCCAGGGTCAATATGAAGCAGGGTCAAATAGTTCAAGAAGCTGCAGCAGGGCCAGGAAACCAAACGAAAAGAATCATAAGCAAGGAGGAACAGGAAAGGCAGGTATAAATAGACAGAGGGTGGGAGCTAGCTCCGTCTGGCCAGGCTGTGATAGGCTCTCCCACTCCTAAGCCTGCCATCCTGAGTGGTGGAAGATGGAGTCAGTCTCACAGACATAGAAGCAGGTGCAGACTGATTACCTATGGGCGTAGATACAGAAGCTGTGCCTGGCAGATCCTTAACAGTACCCCCCCCTTTTATGAGGGGCCACCGGACCCTTTCTTGATGGACCTGGTTTATTGGGGAAACGAAGGTGGAAACTCCTGACCAATACCCCAGCGTGAACATCCCGGGCGGGTACCCAAGTCCTCTCCTCAGGCCCGTATCCTCTCCAATGGACCAGGTACTGGAGGGAGCCTTGGACCATCTTGCTGTCCACAATCTTGGCCACCTCGAATTCTACCCCCTCAGGGGTGAGAACGGGGACAGGAGGTTTCCTCGAGGGAGCCAAGGGCGGGGAGCAGCGTTTAAGGAGGGAGGCATGAAACACGTTGTGTACTCGAAAAGATGGGGGCAACTCCAGTCGGAAGGAGAAAGGATTGAGGACTTCAATGACCTTGTACGGCCCTATAAACAGGGGAGCAAACTTCTTGGACGGGACTTTAAGGCGCAAGTTCTTAGACGATAGCCACACCAGATCCCCGACCATAAACAAGGGGTTAGCAGAACGTCTTCTATCTGCCTGAGTTTTTTGTATGCTCTGGGACGCCTCTAGGTTCTTCTGAACCTGGGCCCAGACTGTGCACAGTTCCCGATGAACAACCTCTACCTCGGGATTGTTGGAACTACCAGGTGAAACGGAGGAGAACCGTGGATTAAACCCAAAATTACAGAAAAAGGGGGAGACCCCTGACGAGTTACTGACCCGGTTATTAAGGGAAAATTTGGCGAGGGGAATGAAAGAGACCCAATCATATTGACAGTCAGAGATAAAACACCTTAAATATTGTTCTAGAGACTGATTAGTCCTCTCAGTTTGGCCATTAGTTTCAGGATGGAAGGCAGAGGAGAAGGACAGATCAATCTCCAACTTTTTACAGAAGTCTCTCCAAAACAAAGAAACAAATTGTACCCCTCTGTCAGAAACAATATTGACAGGGACCCCATGGAGACGCAGGATGTGTTTGACAAACAAGGTAGCTAACGTCTTAGCATTGGGTAGTTTTTTGAGGAGCACAAAGTGGCACATCTTACTGAAGCGGTCTACTACAACCCACACCACCGACTTGCCTTGAGATGGAGGCAAATCAGTGATAAAATCCATGGAGATATGGGTCCAAGGTCTCTGGGGAATGGGCAAAGAACGTAGTAAGCCCGCTGGTTGGGACCTGGGAGTCTTGGACCTAGCACAAACCTCACAAGCGGCGACGTAGGCCTTAACGTCTTTAGGCAACCCAGGCCACCAATAATTTCTGGCAATGAGGTGCTTGGTACCCAGGATGCCTGGATGACCAGATAGTGCGGAGTCATGATTTTCCCTAAGTACCCTTAGCCGGGATTGCAGGGGAACAAACAGCTTGTTCTCAGGAAGGTTCCCCTGGAGCTGAACCTTGATCAGCAGCAATTTCAGAAACTAAATCAGAATCAATAGAGGAAATGATTATACCTGGAGGCAAAATACAAGCAGGATCTTCCTCCGAAGGAGGGCTGGCCATGAAGCTACGCGACAGTGCATCGGCCTTAATATTTTTAGACCCAGCCCTATAGGTAACCAAAAAGTTGAATCTGGTAAAAAATAACGCCCATCGAGCTTGTCTCGGGTTTAGCCTCCGGGCAGATTCTAGGAAAACCAGATTCTTGTGGTCAGTAAGGACCGTTACCGGGTGCCTAGCCCCCTCCAGGAAGTGGCGCCACTCTTCAAATGCCCATTTAATGGCTAAGAGTTCGCGGTTGCCAATATCATAGTTACTCTCAGTGGGCGAAAACTTCCTGGAGAAGTAGGCACAGGGACGGAGATGGGTGAGGGACCTGGTACCCTGGGACAAGACAGCCCCCACTCCCACGTCGGACGCGTCAACCTCCACGATAAATGGCTCTATTTGGTTGGGCTGAACCAACACCGGGGCCGAGATAAAGTACTTCTTAAGGACCTCAAAAGCCTGGACAGCCTCAGGAGGCCAGCGGAGGAGATCAGCACCCTTGCGAGTGAGATCCGTAAGAGGCTTAGCGATGACCGAGAAGTTAGCAATAAATCTCCTGTAATAATTAGCGAACCCCAAGAAGCACTGTAACGCCTTCAGGGAGGCAGGTTGGACTCATTCCGCCACAGCCTGGACCTTGGCGGGGTCCATGCGGAGTTCATGAGGAGTGAGGATTTGACCCAAAAATGGTATCTCCTGCACCCCTAACACACATTTTTCGGTCTTCGCAAACAGTTTGTTTTCCCGAAGGACCTGGAGCACCTTCCCTGACATGCTCAATGTGGGAGGACCAGTCCTTGGAAAACACAAGTATGTCATCAAGGTACACTACAAGAAATACCCCCAGGTAATCTCTTAAAATCTCATTTATGAAATTCTGGAAGACCGCGGGAGCATTACACAACCCAAAGGGCATGACGAGGTATTCGAAATGACCTTCGGGCGTGTTAAACGCAGTCTTCCACTCATCCCCCTCTTTGATGCGGATAAGGTTATGCGCCCCCCGTAGATCAAACTTAGAGAACCATTGGGCCCCCTGAACCTGATTAAAGAGATCAGGAATCAAAGGAAGGGGATACTGGTTCCTTACAGTGACCTTATTCAAGTTACGGTAGTCAATGCATGGCCTAAGACCACCATCCTTCTTCCCTACAAAGAAGAAGCCAGCACCTACCGGAGAAGTAGAGGGGCGAATGTAACCCTTGGCCAGGCATTCCTGGATATACTCTCTCATGGCTTCACGTTCGGGACAAGAGAGATGAAATATCCTACCCTTAGGGAGCTTAGCTCCTGGTACCAAATCGATAGCGCAATCGTATTCTCTATGAGGAGGTAACACTTCGGAGGCCTCCTTAGAGAAAACATCAGCGAAGTCCTGAACAAACTCAGGTAGCGTGTTCATCTCCTCAGGGGGAGAAATAGAATCAACAGAAAAACATGACGTCAAGCATTCATTACCCCATTTGGTAAGATCCCCAGTATTCCAGTCAAACGTGGGATTATGCAACTGCAACCAGGGAAGGCCTAAAACAAAATCGGACGATAATCCCTGCATCAACAGTACAGAGCACTGCTCCAAATGCATGGAGCCAACAAGGAGTTCAAAAACAGGGGTATGCTGTGTAAAATAACCATTAGCAGGAGGAGTGGATTCGATACCCACTACCGGGACAGGTTTAGGCAAATCAATCAAAGGCATAGCTAGAGACATAGCAAATTCCACAGACATGATATTAGCAGACGACCCTGAATCCACGAAGGCACTGCCGGTAGCAGACCTACCACCAAAAGAGACCTGAAAGGGAAGCAAGATTTTATTACGTTTCATATTTACTGGAAATACCTGTGCGCCCAAGTGACCTCCCCGATGATCACTTAGGCGCGGAAGTTTTCCGGTTGCTTATTCTTACGCCTAAGACAGGTGTTCACTTGATGCTTGTCACCCCACAATAGAAGCAGAGACCATTCTTCCTGCGGAACTCTCTACGTTGTTGGGGGGACACGGAGGCCCCGAGTTGCATAGGTACCTCCGAGTCTTCCGTGGAAGAACGAAGCAACGGAACCTCGGGATGCATCTTGAGGGAGTCAGAGGAGAAAACACAAAAACGTTCACGTTGTCGTTCCCTGAGACGTCGGTCAAGTCGTACCGCTAAAGCCATAACCTGGTCTAGGGAGTCAGAAGAGGGATAACTAACTAGCAGGTCTTTCAGGGCGTTCGACAGACCCAACCTAAACTGGCACCTTAAGGCAGCGTCATTCCACCGAGAAGCTACGCACCACTTCCTAAAGTCAGAGCAATACTCCTCAACAGGTCTCTTACCCTGACGTAAGGTCACCAGCTGACTCTCGGCAAAGGCAGTCCTGTCAGTCTCGTCATAAATGAGTCCGAGAGCAGAAAAGAAAAAATCAACGGAGGAAAGTTCAGGGGCGTCAGGAGCCAAGGAGAAGGCCCATTCTTTGGGCCCTTCCTGGAGCCGGGACATAATTATACCCACCCGCTGGCTCTCAGAACCTGAGGAGTGGGGCTTTAAGCGAAAATAGAGCCACCAACTATCCCGAAAGGAGATAAAAGTCTTCCGGTCCCCTGAGAACCGGTCAGGCAACTTGAGGTGGGGTTCAAGAGGTGAGGTGAGGGGCACTACCATGGTAGCGTCAGGCTGGTTGACCCTCTGAGCCAGGGCCTGGACCTGTAAGGAGAGACCTTGCATTTGCTGAGCCAGGGTCTCAAGGGGGTCCATAGTAGTGTGAGGGACCAGTGTAGACTAGGTATAGGGCTTGTGATTATGTAATGACAGGGGGTAAGGAAACAGAAAAGTGAGCCCTAATCTACCCGCCACTGAGTCCCTGCCTACTTGCAACGACCCGCCCTAGGCGACGGGGTACAACTGGGCAACGGTCCCTACACTCAATAAGTGCACAAAAGACAAACAGACAAGGGCACACAGAAGCAAGGGAAAAGGGGCAGTCGCCCACGGCAACACCGTGAGCAACAAGAGTGGTGAACAAGCAGAGTCAAACCAGGAGTGTACGAGGTACCAAATGCAGAGCAGGAGAGTAGTGAACAAGCCGAGTCAAACCAGGAGTGTACGAGGCACCAAACGCAGAGCAGGAGAGTAGTCAGTAAGCCAGGGTCAATATGAAGCAGGGTCAAATAGTTCAAGAAGCTGCAGCAGGGCCAGGAAACCAAACGAGAAGAATCACAAGCAAGGAGGAACAGGAAAGGCAGGTATAAATAGACAGAGGGTGGGAGCTAGCTCCGTCTGGCCAGGCTGTGATAGGCTCTCCCACTCCTAAGCCTGCCATCCTGAGTGGTGGAAGATGGAGTCAGTCTCACAGACATAGAAGCAGGTGCAGACTGATTACCTATGGGCGTAGATACAGAAGCTGTGCCTGGCAGATCCTTAACAGTACCCCCCCCTTTTATGAGGGGCCACCGGACCCTTTCTTGATGGACCTGGTTTATTGGGGAAACGAAGGTGGAAACTCCTGACCAATACCCCAGCGTGAACATCCCGGGCGGGTACCCAAGTCCTCTCCTCAGGCCCGTATCCTCTCCAATGGACCAGGTACTGGAGGGAGCCTTGGACCATCTTGCTGTCCACAATCTTGGCCACCTCGAATTCTACCCCCTCAGGGGTGAGAACGGGGACAGGAGGTTTCCTCGAGGGAGCCAAGGGCGGGGAGCAGCGTTTAAGGAGGGAGGCATGAAACACGTTGTGTACTCGAAAAGATGGGGGCAACTCCAGTCGGAAGGAGAAAGGATTGAGGACTTCAATGACCTTGTACGGCCCTATAAACAGGGGAGCAAACTTCTTGGACGGGACTTTAAGGCGCAAGTTCTTAGACGATAGCCACACCAGATCCCCGACCATAAACAAGGGGTTAGCAGAACGTCTTCTATCTGCCTGAGTTTTTTGTATGCTCTGGGACGCCTCTAGGTTCTTCTGAACCTGGGCCCAGACTGTGCACAGTTCCCGATGAACAACCTCTACCTCGGGATTGTTGGAACTACCAGGTGAAACGGAGGAGAACCGTGGATTAAACCCAAAATTACAGAAAAAGGGGGAGACCCCTGACGAGTTACTGACCCGGTTATTAAGGGAAAATTTGGCGAGGGGAATGAAAGAGACCCAATCATATTGACAGTCAGAGATAAAACACCTTAAATATTGTTCTAGAGACTGATTAGTCCTCTCAGTTTGGCCATTAGTTTCAGGATGGAAGGCAGAGGAGAAGGACAGATCAATCTCCAACTTTTTACAGAAGTCTCTCCAAAACAAAGAAACAAATTGTACCCCTCTGTCAGAAACAATATTGACAGGGACCCCATGGAGACGCAGGATGTGTTTGACAAACAAGGTAGCTAACGTCTTAGCATTGGGTAGTTTTTTGAGGAGCACAAAGTGGCACATCTTACTGAAGCGGTCTACTACAACCCACACCACCGACTTGCCTTGAGATGGAGGCAAATCAGTGATAAAATCCATGGAGATATGGGTCCAAGGTCTCTGGGGAATGGGCAAAGAACGTAGTAAGCCCGCTGGTTGGGACCTGGGAGTCTTGGACCTAGCACAAACCTCACAAGCGGCGACGTAGGCCTTAACGTCTTTAGGCAACCCAGGCCACCAATAATTTCTGGCAATGAGGTGCTTGGTACCCAGGATGCCTGGATGACCAGATAGTGCGGAGTCATGATTTTCCCTAAGTACCCTTAGCCGGGATTGCAGGGGAACAAACAGCTTGTTCTCAGGAAGGTTCCCCTGGAGCTGAACCTTGATCAGCAGCAATTTCAGAAACTAAATCAGAATCAATAGAGGAAATGATTATACCTGGAGGCAAAATACAAGCAGGATCTTCCTCCGAAGGAGGGCTGGCCATGAAGCTACGCGACAGTGCATCGGCCTTAATATTTTTAGACCCAGCCCTATAGGTAACCAAAAAGTTGAATCTGGTAAAAAATAACGCCCATCGAGCTTGTCTCGGGTTTAGCCTCCGGGCAGATTCTAGGAAAACCAGATTCTTGTGGTCAGTAAGGACCGTTACCGGGTGCCTAGCCCCCTCCAGGAAGTGGCGCCACTCTTCAAATGCCCATTTAATGGCTAAGAGTTCGCGGTTGCCAATATCATAGTTACTCTCAGTGGGCGAAAACTTCCTGGAGAAGTAGGCACAGGGACGGAGATGGGTGAGGGACCTGGTACCCTGGGACAAGACAGCCCCCACTCCCACGTCGGACGCGTCAACCTCCACGATAAATGGCTCTATTTGGTTGGGCTGAACCAACACCGGGGCCGAGATAAAGTACTTCTTAAGGACCTCAAAAGCCTGGACAGCCTCAGGAGGCCAGCGGAGGAGATCAGCACCCTTGCGAGTGAGATCCGTAAGAGGCTTAGCGATGACCGAGAAGTTAGCAATAAATCTCCTGTAATAATTAGCGAACCCCAAGAAGCACTGTAACGCCTTCAGGGAGGCAGGTTGGACTCATTCCGCCACAGCCTGGACCTTGGCGGGGTCCATGCGGAGTTCATGAGGAGTGAGGATTTGACCCAAAAATGGTATCTCCTGCACCCCTAACACACATTTTTCGGTCTTCGCAAACAGTTTGTTTTCCCGAAGGACCTGGAGCACCTTCCCTGACATGCTCAATGTGGGAGGACCAGTCCTTGGAAAACACAAGTATGTCATCAAGGTACACTACAAGAAATACCCCCAGGTAATCTCTTAAAATCTCATTTATGAAATTCTGGAAGACCGCGGGAGCATTACACAACCCAAAGGGCATGACGAGGTATTCGAAATGACCTTCGGGCGTGTTAAACGCAGTCTTCCACTCATCCCCCTCTTTGATGCGGATAAGGTTATGCGCCCCCCGTAGATCAAACTTAGAGAACCATTGGGCCCCCTGAACCTGATTAAAGAGATCAGGAATCAAAGGAAGGGGATACTGGTTCCTTACAGTGACCTTATTCAAGTTACGGTAGTCAATGCATGGCCTAAGACCACCATCCTTCTTCCCTACAAAGAAGAAGCCAGCACCTACCGGAGAAGTAGAGGGGCGAATGTAACCCTTGGCCAGGCATTCCTGGATATACTCTCTCATGGCTTCACGTTCGGGACAAGAGAGATGAAATATCCTACCCTTAGGGAGCTTAGCTCCTGGTACCAAATCGATAGCGCAATCGTATTCTCTATGAGGAGGTAACACTTCGGAGGCCTCCTTAGAGAAAACATCAGCGAAGTCCTGAACAAACTCAGGTAGCGTGTTCATCTCCTCAGGGGGAGAAATAGAATCAACAGAAAAACATGACGTCAAGCATTCATTACCCCATTTGGTAAGATCCCCAGTATTCCAGTCAAACGTGGGATTATGCAACTGCAACCAGGGAAGGCCTAAAACAAAATCGGACGATAATCCCTGCATCAACAGTACAGAGCACTGCTCCAAATGCATGGAGCCAACAAGGAGTTCAAAAACAGGGGTATGCTGTGTAAAATAACCATTAGCAGGAGGAGTGGATTCGATACCCACTACCGGGACAGGTTTAGGCAAATCAATCAAAGGCATAGCTAGAGACATAGCAAATTCCACAGACATGATATTAGCAGACGACCCTGAATCCACGAAGGCACTGCCGGTAGCAGACCTACCACCAAAAGAGACCTGAAAGGGAAGCAAGATTTTATTACGTTTCATATTTACTGGAAATACCTGTGCGCCCAAGTGACCTCCCCGATGATCACTTAGGCGCGGAAGTTTTCCGGTTGCTTATTCTTACGCCTAAGACAGGTGTTCACTTGATGCTTGTCACCCCACAATAGAAGCAGAGACCATTCTTCCTGCGGAACTCTCTACGTTGTTGGGGGGACACGGAGGCCCCGAGTTGCATAGGTACCTCCGAGTCTTCCGTGGAAGAACGAAGCAACGGAACCTCGGGATGCATCTTGAGGGAGTCAGAGGAGAAAACACAAAAACGTTCACGTTGTCGTTCCCTGAGACGTCGGTCAAGTCGTACCGCTAAAGCCATAACCTGGTCTAGGGAGTCAGAAGAGGGATAACTAACTAGCAGGTCTTTCAGGGCGTTCGACAGACCCAACCTAAACTGGCACCTTAAGGCAGCGTCATTCCACCGAGAAGCTACGCACCACTTCCTAAAGTCAGAGCAATACTCCTCAACAGGTCTCTTACCCTGACGTAAGGTCACCAGCTGACTCTCGGCAAAGGCAGTCCTGTCAGTCTCGTCATAAATGAGTCCGAGAGCAGAAAAGAAAAAATCAACGGAGGAAAGTTCAGGGGCGTCAGGAGCCAAGGAGAAGGCCCATTCTTTGGGCCCTTCCTGGAGCCGGGACATAATTATACCCACCCGCTGGCTCTCAGAACCTGAGGAGTGGGGCTTTAAGCGAAAATAGAGCCACCAACTATCCCGAAAGGAGATAAAAGTCTTCCGGTCCCCTGAGAACCGGTCAGGCAACTTGAGGTGGGGTTCAAGAGGTGAGGTGAGGGGCACTACCATGGTAGCGTCAGGCTGGTTGACCCTCTGAGCCAGGGCCTGGACCTGTAAGGAGAGACCTTGCATTTGCTGAGCCAGGGTCTCAAGGGGGTCCATAGTAGTGTGAGGGACCAGTGTAGACTAGGTATAGGGCTTGTGATTATGTAATGACAGGGGGTAAGGAAACAGAAAAGTGAGCCCTAATCTACCCGCCACTGAGTCCCTGCCTACTTGCAACGACCCGCCCTAGGCGACGGGGTACAACTGGGCAACGGTCCCTACACTCAATAAGTGCACAAAAGACAAACAGACAAGGGCACACAGAAGCAAGGGAAAAGGGGCAGTCGCCCACGGCAACACCGTGAGCAACAAGAGTGGTGAACAAGCAGAGTCAAACCAGGAGTGTACGAGGTACCAAATGCAGAGCAGGAGAGTAGTGAACAAGCCGAGTCAAACCAGGAGTGTACGAGGCACCAAACGCAGAGCAGGAGAGTAGTCAGTAAGCCAGGGTCAATATGAAGCAGGGTCAAATAGTTCAAGAAGCTGCAGCAGGGCCAGGAAACCAAACGAGAAGAATCACAAGCAAGGAGGAACAGGAAAGGCAGGTATAAATAGACAGAGGGTGGGAGCTAGCTCCGTCTGGCCAGGCTGTGATAGGCTCTCCCACTCCTAAGCCTGCCATCCTGAGTGGTGGAAGATGGAGTCAGTCTCACAGACATAGAAGCAGGTGCAGACTGATTACCTATGGGCGTAGATACAGAAGCTGTGCCTGGCAGATCCTTAACAGTACCCCCCCCTTTTATGAGGGGCCACCGGACCCTTTCTTGATGGACCTGGTTTATTGGGGAAACGAAGGTGGAAACTCCTGACCAATACCCCAGCGTGAACATCCCGGGCGGGTACCCAAGTCCTCTCCTCAGGCCCGTATCCTCTCCAATGGACCAGGTACTGGAGGGAGCCTTGGACCATCTTGCTGTCCACAATCTTGGCCACCTCGAATTCTACCCCCTCAGGGGTGAGAACGGGGACAGGAGGTTTCCTCGAGGGAGCCAAGGGCGGGGAGCAGCGTTTAAGGAGGGAGGCATGAAACACGTTGTGTACTCGAAAAGATGGGGGCAACTCCAGTCGGAAGGAGAAAGGATTGAGGACTTCAATGACCTTGTACGGCCCTATAAACAGGGGAGCAAACTTCTTGGACGGGACTTTAAGGCGCAAGTTCTTAGACGATAGCCACACCAGATCCCCGACCATAAACAAGGGGTTAGCAGAACGTCTTCTATCTGCCTGAGTTTTTTGTATGCTCTGGGACGCCTCTAGGTTCTTCTGAACCTGGGCCCAGACTGTGCACAGTTCCCGATGAACAACCTCTACCTCGGGATTGTTGGAACTACCAGGTGAAACGGAGGAGAACCGTGGATTAAACCCAAAATTACAGAAAAAGGGGGAGACCCCTGACGAGTTACTGACCCGGTTATTAAGGGAAAATTTGGCGAGGGGAATGAAAGAGACCCAATCATATTGACAGTCAGAGATAAAACACCTTAAATATTGTTCTAGAGACTGATTAGTCCTCTCAGTTTGGCCATTAGTTTCAGGATGGAAGGCAGAGGAGAAGGACAGATCAATCTCCAACTTTTTACAGAAGTCTCTCCAAAACAAAGAAACAAATTGTACCCCTCTGTCAGAAACAATATTGACAGGGACCCCATGGAGACGCAGGATGTGTTTGACAAACAAGGTAGCTAACGTCTTAGCATTGGGTAGTTTTTTGAGGAGCACAAAGTGGCACATCTTACTGAAGCGGTCTACTACAACCCACACCACCGACTTGCCTTGAGATGGAGGCAAATCAGTGATAAAATCCATGGAGATATGGGTCCAAGGTCTCTGGGGAATGGGCAAAGAACGTAGTAAGCCCGCTGGTTGGGACCTGGGAGTCTTGGACCTAGCACAAACCTCACAAGCGGCGACGTAGGCCTTAACGTCTTTAGGCAACCCAGGCCACCAATAATTTCTGGCAATGAGGTGCTTGGTACCCAGGATGCCTGGATGACCAGATAGTGCGGAGTCATGATTTTCCCTAAGTACCCTTAGCCGGGATTGCAGGGGAACAAACAGCTTGTTCTCAGGAAGGTTCCCCTGGAGCTGAACCTTGATCAGCAGCAATTTCAGAAACTAAATCAGAATCAATAGAGGAAATGATTATACCTGGAGGCAAAATACAAGCAGGATCTTCCTCCGAAGGAGGGCTGGCCATGAAGCTACGCGACAGTGCATCGGCCTTAATATTTTTAGACCCAGCCCTATAGGTAACCAAAAAGTTGAATCTGGTAAAAAATAACGCCCATCGAGCTTGTCTCGGGTTTAGCCTCCGGGCAGATTCTAGGAAAACCAGATTCTTGTGGTCAGTAAGGACCGTTACCGGGTGCCTAGCCCCCTCCAGGAAGTGGCGCCACTCTTCAAATGCCCATTTAATGGCTAAGAGTTCGCGGTTGCCAATATCATAGTTACTCTCAGTGGGCGAAAACTTCCTGGAGAAGTAGGCACAGGGACGGAGATGGGTGAGGGACCTGGTACCCTGGGACAAGACAGCCCCCACTCCCACGTCGGACGCGTCAACCTCCACGATAAATGGCTCTATTTGGTTGGGCTGAACCAACACCGGGGCCGAGATAAAGTACTTCTTAAGGACCTCAAAAGCCTGGACAGCCTCAGGAGGCCAGCGGAGGAGATCAGCACCCTTGCGAGTGAGATCCGTAAGAGGCTTAGCGATGACCGAGAAGTTAGCAATAAATCTCCTGTAATAATTAGCGAACCCCAAGAAGCACTGTAACGCCTTCAGGGAGGCAGGTTGGACTCATTCCGCCACAGCCTGGACCTTGGCGGGGTCCATGCGGAGTTCATGAGGAGTGAGGATTTGACCCAAAAATGGTATCTCCTGCACCCCTAACACACATTTTTCGGTCTTCGCAAACAGTTTGTTTTCCCGAAGGACCTGGAGCACCTTCCCTGACATGCTCAATGTGGGAGGACCAGTCCTTGGAAAACACAAGTATGTCATCAAGGTACACTACAAGAAATACCCCCAGGTAATCTCTTAAAATCTCATTTATGAAATTCTGGAAGACCGCGGGAGCATTACACAACCCAAAGGGCATGACGAGGTATTCGAAATGACCTTCGGGCGTGTTAAACGCAGTCTTCCACTCATCCCCCTCTTTGATGCGGATAAGGTTATGCGCCCCCCGTAGATCAAACTTAGAGAACCATTGGGCCCCCTGAACCTGATTAAAGAGATCAGGAATCAAAGGAAGGGGATACTGGTTCCTTACAGTGACCTTATTCAAGTTACGGTAGTCAATGCATGGCCTAAGACCACCATCCTTCTTCCCTACAAAGAAGAAGCCAGCACCTACCGGAGAAGTAGAGGGGCGAATGTAACCCTTGGCCAGGCATTCCTGGATATACTCTCTCATGGCTTCACGTTCGGGACAAGAGAGATGAAATATCCTACCCTTAGGGAGCTTAGCTCCTGGTACCAAATCGATAGCGCAATCGTATTCTCTATGAGGAGGTAACACTTCGGAGGCCTCCTTAGAGAAAACATCAGCGAAGTCCTGAACAAACTCAGGTAGCGTGTTCATCTCCTCAGGGGGAGAAATAGAATCAACAGAAAAACATGACGTCAAGCATTCATTACCCCATTTGGTAAGATCCCCAGTATTCCAGTCAAACGTGGGATTATGCAACTGCAACCAGGGAAGGCCTAAAACAAAATCGGACGATAATCCCTGCATCAACAGTACAGAGCACTGCTCCAAATGCATGGAGCCAACAAGGAGTTCAAAAACAGGGGTATGCTGTGTAAAATAACCATTAGCAGGAGGAGTGGATTCGATACCCACTACCGGGACAGGTTTAGGCAAATCAATCAAAGGCATAGCTAGAGACATAGCAAATTCCACAGACATGATATTAGCAGACGACCCTGAATCCACGAAGGCACTGCCGGTAGCAGACCTACCACCAAAAGAGACCTGAAAGGGAAGCAAGATTTTATTACGTTTCATATTTACTGGAAATACCTGTGCGCCCAAGTGACCTCCCCGATGATCACTTAGGCGCGGAAGTTTTCCGGTTGCTTATTCTTACGCCTAAGACAGGTGTTCACTTGATGCTTGTCACCCCACAATAGAAGCAGAGACCATTCTTCCTGCGGAACTCTCTACGTTGTTGGGGGGACACGGAGGCCCCGAGTTGCATAGGTACCTCCGAGTCTTCCGTGGAAGAACGAAGCAACGGAACCTCGGGATGCATCTTGAGGGAGTCAGAGGAGAAAACACAAAAACGTTCACGTTGTCGTTCCCTGAGACGTCGGTCAAGTCGTACCGCTAAAGCCATAACCTGGTCTAGGGAGTCAGAAGAGGGATAACTAACTAGCAGGTCTTTCAGGGCGTTCGACAGACCCAACCTAAACTGGCACCTTAAGGCAGCGTCATTCCACCGAGAAGCTACGCACCACTTCCTAAAGTCAGAGCAATACTCCTCAACAGGTCTCTTACCCTGACGTAAGGTCACCAGCTGACTCTCGGCAAAGGCAGTCCTGTCAGTCTCGTCATAAATGAGTCCGAGAGCAGAAAAGAAAAAATCAACGGAGGAAAGTTCAGGGGCGTCAGGAGCCAAGGAGAAGGCCCATTCTTTGGGCCCTTCCTGGAGCCGGGACATAATTATACCCACCCGCTGGCTCTCAGAACCTGAGGAGTGGGGCTTTAAGCGAAAATAGAGCCACCAACTATCCCGAAAGGAGATAAAAGTCTTCCGGTCCCCTGAGAACCGGTCAGGCAACTTGAGGTGGGGTTCAAGAGGTGAGGTGAGGGGCACTACCATGGTAGCGTCAGGCTGGTTGACCCTCTGAGCCAGGGCCTGGACCTGTAAGGAGAGACCTTGCATTTGCTGAGCCAGGGTCTCAAGGGGGTCCATAGTAGTGTGAGGGACCAGTGTAGACTAGGTATAGGGCTTGTGATTATGTAATGACAGGGGGTAAGGAAACAGAAAAGTGAGCCCTAATCTACCCGCCACTGAGTCCCTGCCTACTTGCAACGACCCGCCCTAGGCGACGGGGTACAACTGGGCAACGGTCCCTACACTCAATAAGTGCACAAAAGACAAACAGACAAGGGCACACAGAAGCAAGGGAAAAGGGGCAGTCGCCCACGGCAACACCGTGAGCAACAAGAGTGGTGAACAAGCAGAGTCAAACCAGGAGTGTACGAGGTACCAAATGCAGAGCAGGAGAGTAGTGAACAAGCCGAGTCAAACCAGGAGTGTACGAGGCACCAAACGCAGAGCAGGAGAGTAGTCAGTAAGCCAGGGTCAATATGAAGCAGGGTCAAATAGTTCAAGAAGCTGCAGCAGGGCCAGGAAACCAAACGAGAAGAATCACAAGCAAGGAGGAACAGGAAAGGCAGGTATAAATAGACAGAGGGTGGGAGCTAGCTCCGTCTGGCCAGGCTGTGATAGGCTCTCCCACTCCTAAGCCTGCCATCCTGAGTGGTGGAAGATGGAGTCAGTCTCACAGACATAGAAGCAGGTGCAGACTGATTACCTATGGGCGTAGATACAGAAGCTGTGCCTGGCAGATCCTTAACAGTACCCCCCCCTTTTATGAGGGGCCACCGGACCCTTTCTTGATGGACCTGGTTTATTGGGGAAACGAAGGTGGAAACTCCTGACCAATACCCCAGCGTGAACATCCCGGGCGGGTACCCAAGTCCTCTCCTCAGGCCCGTATCCTCTCCAATGGACCAGGTACTGGAGGGAGCCTTGGACCATCTTGCTGTCCACAATCTTGGCCACCTCGAATTCTACCCCCTCAGGGGTGAGAACGGGGACAGGAGGTTTCCTCGAGGGAGCCAAGGGCGGGGAGCAGCGTTTAAGGAGGGAGGCATGAAACACGTTGTGTACTCGAAAAGATGGGGGCAACTCCAGTCGGAAGGAGAAAGGATTGAGGACTTCAATGACCTTGTACGGCCCTATAAACAGGGGAGCAAACTTCTTGGACGGGACTTTAAGGCGCAAGTTCTTAGACGATAGCCACACCAGATCCCCGACCATAAACAAGGGGTTAGCAGAACGTCTTCTATCTGCCTGAGTTTTTTGTATGCTCTGGGACGCCTCTAGGTTCTTCTGAACCTGGGCCCAGACTGTGCACAGTTCCCGATGAACAACCTCTACCTCGGGATTGTTGGAACTACCAGGTGAAACGGAGGAGAACCGTGGATTAAACCCAAAATTACAGAAAAAGGGGGAGACCCCTGACGAGTTACTGACCCGGTTATTAAGGGAAAATTTGGCGAGGGGAATGAAAGAGACCCAATCATATTGACAGTCAGAGATAAAACACCTTAAATATTGTTCTAGAGACTGATTAGTCCTCTCAGTTTGGCCATTAGTTTCAGGATGGAAGGCAGAGGAGAAGGACAGATCAATCTCCAACTTTTTACAGAAGTCTCTCCAAAACAAAGAAACAAATTGTACCCCTCTGTCAGAAACAATATTGACAGGGACCCCATGGAGACGCAGGATGTGTTTGACAAACAAGGTAGCTAACGTCTTAGCATTGGGTAGTTTTTTGAGGAGCACAAAGTGGCACATCTTACTGAAGCGGTCTACTACAACCCACACCACCGACTTGCCTTGAGATGGAGGCAAATCAGTGATAAAATCCATGGAGATATGGGTCCAAGGTCTCTGGGGAATGGGCAAAGAACGTAGTAAGCCCGCTGGTTGGGACCTGGGAGTCTTGGACCTAGCACAAACCTCACAAGCGGCGACGTAGGCCTTAACGTCTTTAGGCAACCCAGGCCACCAATAATTTCTGGCAATGAGGTGCTTGGTACCCAGGATGCCTGGATGACCAGATAGTGCGGAGTCATGATTTTCCCTAAGTACCCTTAGCCGGGATTGCAGGGGAACAAACAGCTTGTTCTCAGGAAGGTTCCCCTGGAGCTGAACCTTGATCAGCAGCAATTTCAGAAACTAAATCAGAATCAATAGAGGAAATGATTATACCTGGAGGCAAAATACAAGCAGGATCTTCCTCCGAAGGAGGGCTGGCCATGAAGCTACGCGACAGTGCATCGGCCTTAATATTTTTAGACCCAGCCCTATAGGTAACCAAAAAGTTGAATCTGGTAAAAAATAACGCCCATCGAGCTTGTCTCGGGTTTAGCCTCCGGGCAGATTCTAGGAAAACCAGATTCTTGTGGTCAGTAAGGACCGTTACCGGGTGCCTAGCCCCCTCCAGGAAGTGGCGCCACTCTTCAAATGCCCATTTAATGGCTAAGAGTTCGCGGTTGCCAATATCATAGTTACTCTCAGTGGGCGAAAACTTCCTGGAGAAGTAGGCACAGGGACGGAGATGGGTGAGGGACCTGGTACCCTGGGACAAGACAGCCCCCACTCCCACGTCGGACGCGTCAACCTCCACGATAAATGGCTCTATTTGGTTGGGCTGAACCAACACCGGGGCCGAGAAAAAGTACTTCTTAAGGACCTCAAAAGCCTGGACAGCCTCAGGAGGCCAGCGGAGGAGATCAGCACCCTTGCGAGTGAGATCCGTAAGAGGCTTAGCGATGACCGAGAAGTTAGCAATAAATCTCCTGTAATAATTAGCGAACCCCAAGAAGCACTGTAACGCCTTCAGGGAGGCAGGTTGGACTCATTCCGCCACAGCCTGGACCTTGGCGGGGTCCATGCGGAGTTCATGAGGAGTGAGGATTTGACCCAAAAATGGTATCTCCTGCACCCCTAACACACATTTTTCGGTCTTCGCAAACAGTTTGTTTTCCCGAAGGACCTGGAGCACCTTCCCTGACATGCTCAATGTGGGAGGACCAGTCCTTGGAAAACACAAGTATGTCATCAAGGTACACTACAAGAAATACCCCCAGGTAATCTCTTAAAATCTCATTTATGAAATTCTGGAAGACCGCGGGAGCATTACACAACCCAAAGGGCATGACGAGGTATTTGAAATGACCTTCGGGCGTGTTAAACGCAGTCTTCCACTCATCCCCCTCTTTGATGCGGATAAGGTTATGCGCCCCCCGTAGATCAAACTTAGAGAACCATTGGGCCCCCTGAACCTGATTAAAGAGATCAGGAATCAAAGGAAGGGGATACTGGTTCCTTACAGTGACCTTATTCAAGTTACGGTAGTCAATGCATGGCCTAAGACCACCATCCTTCTTCCCTACAAAGAAGAAGCCAGCACCTACCGGAGAAGTAGAGGGGCGAATGTAACCCTTGGCCAGGCATTCCTGGATATACTCTCTCATGGCTTCACGTTCGGGACAAGAGAGATGAAATATCCTACCCTTAGGGAGCTTAGCTCCTGGTACCAAATCGATAGCGCAATCGTATTCTCTATGAGGAGGTAACACTTCGGAGGCCTCCTTAGAGAAAACATCAGCGAAGTCCTGAACAAACTCAGGTAGCGTGTTCATCTCCTCAGGGGGAGAAATAGAATCAACAGAAAAACATGACGTCAAGCATTCATTACCCCATTTGGTAAGATCCCCAGTATTCCAGTCAAACGTGGGATTATGCAACTGCAACCAGGGAAGGCCTAAAACAAAATCGGACGATAATCCCTGCATCAACAGTACAGAGCACTGCTCCAAATGCATGGAGCCAACAAGGAGTTCAAAAACAGGGGTATGCTGTGTAAAATAACCATTAGCAGGAGGAGTGGATTCGATACCCACTACCGGGACAGGTTTAGGCAAATCAATCAAAGGCATAGCTAGAGACATAGCAAATTCCACAGACATGATATTAGCAGACGACCCTGAATCCACGAAGGCACTGCCGGTAGCATACCTACCACCAAAAGAGACCTGAAAGGGAAGCAAGATTTTATTACGTTTCATATTTACTGGAAATACCTGTGCGCCCAAGTGACCTCCCCGATGATCACTTAGGCGCGGAAGTTTTCCGGTTGCTTATTCTTACGCCTAAGACAGGTGTTCACTTGATGCTTGTCACCCCACAATAGAAGCAGAGACCATTCTTCCTGCGGAACTCTCTACGTTGTTGGGGGGACACGGAGGCCCCGAGTTGCATAGGTACCTCCGAGTCTTCCGTGGAAGAACGAAGCAACGGAACCTCGGGATGCATCTTGAGGGAGTCAGAGGAGAAAACACAAAAACGTTCACGTTGTCGTTCCCTGAGACGTCGGTCAAGTCGTACCGCTAAAGCCATAACCTGGTCTAGGGAGTCAGAAGAGGGATAACTAACTAGCAGGTCTTTCAGGGCGTTCGACAGACCCAACCTAAACTGGCACCTTAAGGCAGCGTCATTCCACCGAGAAGCTACGCACCACTTCCTAAAGTCAGAGCAATACTCCTCAACAGGTCTCTTACCCTGACGTAAGGTCACCAGCTGACTCTCGGCAAAGGCAGTCCTGTCAGTCTCGTCATAAATGAGTCCGAGAGCAGAAAAGAAAAAATCAACGGAGGAAAGTTCAGGGGCGTCAGGAGCCAAGGAGAAGGCCCATTCTTTGGGCCCTTCCTGGAGCCGGGACATAATTATACCCACCCGCTGGCTCTCAGAACCTGAGGAGTGGGGCTTTAAGCGAAAATAGAGCCACCAACTATCCCGAAAGGAGATAAAAGTCTTCCGGTCCCCTGAGAACCGGTCAGGCAACTTGAGGTGGGGTTCAAGAGGTGAGGTGAGGGGCACTACCATGGTAGCGTCAGGCTGGTTGACCCTCTGAGCCAGGGCCTGGACCTGTAAGGAGAGACCTTGCATTTGCTGAGCCAGGGTCTCAAGGGGGTCCATAGTAGTGTGAGGGACCAGTGTAGACTAGGTATAGGGCTTGTGATTATGTAATGACAGGGGGTAAGGAAACAGAAAAGTGAGCCCTAATCTACCCGCCACTGAGTCCCTGCCTACTTGCAACGACCCGCCCTAGGCGACGGGGTACAACTGGGCAACGGTCCCTACACTCAATAAGTGCACAAAAGACAAACAGACAAGGGCACACAGAAGCAAGGGAAAAGGGGCAGTCGCCCACGGCAACACCGTGAGCAACAAGAGTGGTGAACAAGCAGAGTCAAACCAGGAGTGTACGAGGTACCAAATGCAGAGCAGGAGAGTAGTGAACAAGCCGAGTCAAACCAGGAGTGTACGAGGCACCAAACGCAGAGCAGGAGAGTAGTCAGTAAGCCAGGGTCAATATGAAGCAGGGTCAAATAGTTCAAGAAGCTGCAGCAGGGCCAGGAAACCAAACGAGAAGAATCACAAGCAAGGAGGAACAGGAAAGGCAGGTATAAATAGACAGAGGGTGGGAGCTAGCTCCGTCTGGCCAGGCTGTGATAGGCTCTCCCACTCCTAAGCCTGCCATCCTGAGTGGTGGAAGATGGAGTCAGTCTCACAGACATAGAAGCAGGTGCAGACTGATTACCTATGGGCGTAGATACAGAAGCTGTGCCTGGCAGATCCTTAACAGTACCCCCCCCTTTTATGAGGGGCCACCGGACCCTTTCTTGATGGACCTGGTTTATTGGGGAAACGAAGGTGGAAACTCCTGACCAATACCCCAGCGTGAACATCCCGGGCGGGTACCCAAGTCCTCTCCTCAGGCCCGTATCCTCTCCAATGGACCAGGTACTGGAGGGAGCCTTGGACCATCTTGCTGTCCACAATCTTGGCCACCTCGAATTCTACCCCCTCAGGGGTGAGAACGGGGACAGGAGGTTTCCTCGAGGGAGCCAAGGGCGGGGAGCAGCGTTTAAGGAGGGAGGCATGAAACACGTTGTGTACTCGAAAAGATGGGGGCAACTCCAGTCGGAAGGAGAAAGGATTGAGGACTTCAATGACCTTGTACGGCCCTATAAACAGGGGAGCAAACTTCTTGGACGGGACTTTAAGGCGCAAGTTCTTAGACGATAGCCACACCAGATCCCCGACCATAAACAAGGGGTTAGCAGAACGTCTTCTATCTGCCTGAGTTTTTTGTATGCTCTGGGACGCCTCTAGGTTCTTCTGAACCTGGGCCCAGACTGTGCACAGTTCCCGATGAACAACCTCTACCTCGGGATTGTTGGAACTACCAGGTGAAACGGAGGAGAACCGTGGATTAAACCCAAAATTACAGAAAAAGGGGGAGACCCCTGACGAGTTACTGACCCGGTTATTAAGGGAAAATTTGGCGAGGGGAATGAAAGAGACCCAATCATATTGACAGTCAGAGATAAAACACCTTAAATATTGTTCTAGAGACTGATTAGTCCTCTCAGTTTGGCCATTAGTTTCAGGATGGAAGGCAGAGGAGAAGGACAGATCAATCTCCAACTTTTTACAGAAGTCTCTCCAAAACAAAGAAACAAATTGTACCCCTCTGTCAGAAACAATATTGACAGGGACCCCATGGAGACGCAGGATGTGTTTGACAAACAAGGTAGCTAACGTCTTAGCATTGGGTAGTTTTTTGAGGAGCACAAAGTGGCACATCTTACTGAAGCGGTCTACTACAACCCACACCACCGACTTGCCTTGAGATGGAGGCAAATCAGTGATAAAATCCATGGAGATATGGGTCCAAGGTCTCTGGGGAATGGGCAAAGAACGTAGTAAGCCCGCTGGTTGGGACCTGGGAGTCTTGGACCTAGCACAAACCTCACAAGCGGCGACGTAGGCCTTAACGTCTTTAGGCAACCCAGGCCACCAATAATTTCTGGCAATGAGGTGCTTGGTACCCAGGATGCCTGGATGACCAGATAGTGCGGAGTCATGATTTTCCCTAAGTACCCTTAGCCGGGATTGCAGGGGAACAAACAGCTTGTTCTCAGGAAGGTTCCCCTGGAGCTGAACCTTGATCAGCAGCAATTTCAGAAACTAAATCAGAATCAATAGAGGAAATGATTATACCTGGAGGCAAAATACAAGCAGGATCTTCCTCCGAAGGAGGGCTGGCCATGAAGCTACGCGACAGTGCATCGGCCTTAATATTTTTAGACCCAGCCCTATAGGTAACCAAAAAGTTGAATCTGGTAAAAAATAACGCCCATCGAGCTTGTCTCGGGTTTAGCCTCCGGGCAGATTCTAGGAAAACCAGATTCTTGTGGTCAGTAAGGACCGTTACCGGGTGCCTAGCCCCCTCCAGGAAGTGGCGCCACTCTTCAAATGCCCATTTAATGGCTAAGAGTTCGCGGTTGCCAATATCATAGTTACTCTCAGTGGGCGAAAACTTCCTGGAGAAGTAGGCACAGGGACGGAGATGGGTGAGGGACCTGGTACCCTGGGACAAGACAGCCCCCACTCCCACGTCGGACGCGTCAACCTCCACGATAAATGGCTCTATTTGGTTGGGCTGAACCAACACCGGGGCCGAGAAAAAGTACTTCTTAAGGACCTCAAAAGCCTGGACAGCCTCAGGAGGCCAGCGGAGGAGATCAGCACCCTTGCGAGTGAGATCCGTAAGAGGCTTAGCGATGACCGAGAAGTTAGCAATAAATCTCCTGTAATAATTAGCGAACCCCAAGAAGCACTGTAACGCCTTCAGGGAGGCAGGTTGGACTCATTCCGCCACAGCCTGGACCTTGGCGGGGTCCATGCGGAGTTCATGAGGAGTGAGGATTTGACCCAAAAATGGTATCTCCTGCACCCCTAACACACATTTTTCGGTCTTCGCAAACAGTTTGTTTTCCCGAAGGACCTGGAGCACCTTCCCTGACATGCTCAATGTGGGAGGACCAGTCCTTGGAAAACACAAGTATGTCATCAAGGTACACTACAAGAAATACCCCCAGGTAATCTCTTAAAATCTCATTTATGAAATTCTGGAAGACCGCGGGAGCATTACACAACCCAAAGGGCATGACGAGGTATTTGAAATGACCTTCGGGCGTGTTAAACGCAGTCTTCCACTCATCCCCCTCTTTGATGCGGATAAGGTTATGCGCCCCCCGTAGATCAAACTTAGAGAACCATTGGGCCCCCTGAACCTGATTAAAGAGATCAGGAATCAAAGGAAGGGGATACTGGTTCCTTACAGTGACCTTATTCAAGTTACGGTAGTCAATGCATGGCCTAAGACCACCATCCTTCTTCCCTACAAAGAAGAAGCCAGCACCTACCGGAGAAGTAGAGGGGCGAATGTAACCCTTGGCCAGGCATTCCTGGATATACTCTCTCATGGCTTCACGTTCGGGACAAGAGAGATGAAATATCCTACCCTTAGGGAGCTTAGCTCCTGGTACCAAATCGATAGCGCAATCGTATTCTCTATGAGGAGGTAACACTTCGGAGGCCTCCTTAGAGAAAACATCAGCGAAGTCCTGAACAAACTCAGGTAGCGTGTTCATCTCCTCAGGGGGAGAAATAGAATCAACAGAAAAACATGACGTCAAGCATTCATTACCCCATTTGGTAAGATCCCCAGTATTCCAGTCAAACGTGGGATTATGCAACTGCAACCAGGGAAGGCCTAAAACAAAATCGGACGATAATCCCTGCATCAACAGTACAGAGCACTGCTCCAAATGCATGGAGCCAACAAGGAGTTCAAAAACAGGGGTATGCTGTGTAAAATAACCATTAGCAGGAGGAGTGGATTCGATACCCACTACCGGGACAGGTTTAGGCAAATCAATCAAAGGCATAGCTAGAGACATAGCAAATTCCACAGACATGATATTAGCAGACGACCCTGAATCCACGAAGGCACTGCCGGTAGCATACCTACCACCAAAAGAGACCTGAAAGGGAAGCAAGATTTTATTACGTTTCATATTTACTGGAAATACCTGTGCGCCCAAGTGACCTCCCCGATGATCACTTAGGCGCGGAAGTTTTCCGGTTGCTTATTCTTACGCCTAAGACAGGTGTTCACTTGATGCTTGTCACCCCACAATAGAAGCAGAGACCATTCTTCCTGCGGAACTCTCTACGTTGTTGGGGGGACACGGAGGCCCCGAGTTGCATAGGTACCTCCGAGTCTTCCGTGGAAGAACGAAGCAACGGAACCTCGGGATGCATCTTGAGGGAGTCAGAGGAGAAAACACAAAAACGTTCACGTTGTCGTTCCCTGAGACGTCGGTCAAGTCGTACCGCTAAAGCCATAACCTGGTCTAGGGAGTCAGAAGAGGGATAACTAACTAGCAGGTCTTTCAGGGCGTTCGACAGACCCAACCTAAACTGGCACCTTAAGGCAGCGTCATTCCACCGAGAAGCTACGCACCACTTCCTAAAGTCAGAGCAATACTCCTCAACAGGTCTCTTACCCTGACGTAAGGTCACCAGCTGACTCTCGGCAAAGGCAGTCCTGTCAGTCTCGTCATAAATGAGTCCGAGAGCAGAAAAGAAAAAATCAACGGAGGAAAGTTCAGGGGCGTCAGGAGCCAAGGAGAAGGCCCATTCTTTGGGCCCTTCCTGGAGCCGGGACATAATTATACCCACCCGCTGGCTCTCAGAACCTGAGGAGTGGGGCTTTAAGCGAAAATAGAGCCACCAACTATCCCGAAAGGAGATAAAAGTCTTCCGGTCCCCTGAGAACCGGTCAGGCAACTTGAGGTGGGGTTCAAGAGGTGAGGTGAGGGGCACTACCATGGTAGCGTCAGGCTGGTTGACCCTCTGAGCCAGGGCCTGGACCTGTAAGGAGAGACCTTGCATTTGCTGAGCCAGGGTCTCAAGGGGGTCCATAGTAGTGTGAGGGACCAGTGTAGACTAGGTATAGGGCTTGTGATTATGTAATGACAGGGGGTAAGGAAACAGAAAAGTGAGCCCTAATCTACCCGCCACTGAGTCCCTGCCTACTTGCAACGACCCGCCCTAGGCGACGGGGTACAACTGGGCAACGGTCCCTACACTCAATAAGTGCACAAAAGACAAACAGACAAGGGCACACAGAAGCAAGGGAAAAGGGGCAGTCGCCCACGGCAACACCGTGAGCAACAAGAGTGGTGAACAAGCAGAGTCAAACCAGGAGTGTACGAGGTACCAAATGCAGAGCAGGAGAGTAGTGAACAAGCCGAGTCAAACCAGGAGTGTACGAGGCACCAAACGCAGAGCAGGAGAGTAGTCAGTAAGCCAGGGTCAATATGAAGCAGGGTCAAATAGTTCAAGAAGCTGCAGCAGGGCCAGGAAACCAAACGAGAAGAATCACAAGCAAGGAGGAACAGGAAAGGCAGGTATAAATAGACAGAGGGTGGGAGCTAGCTCCGTCTGGCCAGGCTGTGATAGGCTCTCCCACTCCTAAGCCTGCCATCCTGAGTGGTGGAAGATGGAGTCAGTCTCACAGACATAGAAGCAGGTGCAGACTGATTACCTATGGGCGTAGATACAGAAGCTGTGCCTGGCAGATCCTTAACAATTATATTCTAGACAAGTCACTCACCTTTTATTGAATTATATACAGTCGAGTCACATTATTATGACCACCTCCTACTTTTGTCGTTTGCAGCGCGTAGCCCATGAAGGAAGTCGTGTCGTGGGCTGGCTTGGTGGGTATATAAGGTGTGCGATAGGCTGTCTGAACACATATCACTCGTTGTTGCCATGGGTAAAATGATTATTGGCTTTCGGGCCAAGGATGGCAGTATTTCTCAAGCAGCGCAGTTTATGAACTGTTTGCGTGCTGCTGTGTATCATGAGTGGACAACTGGCACCATTGAGAATAACCGACGTGGAAACTGCGGAGCACCACGTGCCATGGATATAAGAGGTGAACATCGGCTACGAAGGTGCACGAGGGCCGAACGACATTCTACAATGGAGCAGCTCAACGTTAAAATATACCAGGGGGCTACCAGACGTGTGTTTAAAACAACAGTTCAGCGAACCCGACTGCGTATGGGGCTTCAAAGCAGACGGATGGTCACTGCTCATATGCTAACAAAGGTGTATTGGAAAAGAAGGCTTCAATTTGCACGGCAGTATCGGAACTGGACCACCGATGATTGGCACAGGTTGTCACGTTTTCTGCTTCATCGAATGGATGGATGTTGGTGTGTCAGGCGAAAAACATCAGAGAACAAACACCTGGCAACCATTGCTGGAAGAATACAAGCCGGTGGCGGCAGCGTTATGGTCTGGGGAAGTTTTTCATGGCATTCTCTGGACCCACTCATCCATATGGAAGGCATTCTGAACCGATTTGGGTATGAATCCATCGTTGCAGATCACGTCCACCCATAAATGTTGTATGTCTTCCCTGTAGCAAATGGAATCTTCCAGCAAGACAATGCGACATGTCACACGGCTAGAAATGTCTGACAGTGGTTGGAAGAGCACGACCAAGACTTCCAAGTGCTTCCCTGGGCCCCTAATTCACCATAATTTAACCCAATTGAGCATTTGTGGGACCACCTTGATCATCTTGTTCACTCTATTTATCCTCAGAAAGTCTTGCATGCTATTTTTAAGAGTCTAAAGTTTTCATGTATGCATCTGATCCGGGTTGGTAACCTACTCCAAGCACCTCACACATCTGAAGGTGTCGAGATTTTTTGTTTTAGTAGCTGACTATTCTGACATGTCTGAAAGATATAAAAGATAATTTTTTTTACATTCTCTTTATTCTTAAACCCTTGGTGACATTATATATATATAATATGGTGCGTTGTCTAGAGGAAATGTACACATAATTGGTATCACCGCATCCGTAGCAACCTGAAATATAAAATGAGTACATTATTAACCTGCCCAGTAAATGGCATAAAAAAAAATAAAAGCCAGAATATTTGCTTTCTGTTCATCCTGCCTCACAAAAACTGGAGTAAATAAAAGGTTGTATGTATTACAAAATGGTACCAATGAGAACGTCAGCCAATACTACAAAAAACTGTGTGTTCTGCTGACCTCTCCTTCATTTTTCACTAATTGGAAATTGTTATAACTATCTGCCATGCTACTGAGACAATGGAGATGAGTGCACGGTCCTGGCCACTCTATCTGCATGTCTGTTAGCTCGCATTACACTTGCAACACCTGCCCTTATCCCTCTCACACTGCAAAAAGAGAGGGAGACTGCCTGCTTGGATCAGTGCTGAGGCTGCTGCGATCACAGGGCCATATAAGTTAGCAAGTTCCCTCTACAGACACAAAGAGAGAGCTTGTAATTCCCTTTTCAATTAAAGGGGTTTTCCCACGAGGCACATTTATGACATATCCACAGGATATGTCATAAATGTCAGATAGATGCGGGTCCCTCCCGGCAGATTTCCGACCAAGAAGGAGAAAACAACGTAGATCAGCTTTTCCGTAAGCCCCATAGAACTAAATAGTAGTTATGGAAACAGCGAAGCTCGCATCATATGCTGCTTCCGTAACTGAGATTCGTACTATGGGAGTTTGGGAAACAGAGTTTCTCAGCGAGTTACGCTGTTTCCATAACACCCGACCATGTAATCAGGAAGTGGCCGGTAGGTTTAGGGGACCACGTTCTAGAGATAGGTGCAGGTCCCAGTATCTACATTACCATGCCTAGCTATCTGTATAAGGCTTCGTTCATATATCAGGGTGCTATTCTGAAGTTACGTCTGAGCTTTCTGTCAGAATGGAGCCCTGACTGACATAAACGGAAACCATAGGTTTCTGTTTCAATCACCATTGATTTCAATGGTGACGGATCTGGTGCCAATGGTTTCTATTTGTCACCGTTGTGTAAGGGTTCTGTCGTTTTGATGGAATGAATAGAGCAGTCGACTACGGTATTGATTCCATCAAAACGACTGAACCGTTGCACAACTTAGACAAACTAAAACCATTGGCACCGGATCCGTCACCATTGAATTAATGGTGATGCAATCGGAAACCTTTGGTTTTCGTTTGTTTCAGTCAGGGTCCTGTTCTGAAGGAAAGGTCCGATGGAACGTCAGAACGGGACCCTGATGCAGATGTGAACGAAGCCTTATGATAGACAACTTGCAACTTTGTGTCATTCCAGTTATACTGAACCAGTGTATATATATAATATTATACTACTCCCAATTGTTTCCTTCATTTCATTGCAATGAAAATGGGGTTGTTATCTATTAATTGAAACATTGTTTTCATAGTCAATGGTTGAAGCACCTTCTTGCTAGGAAAACGTTTTATCACAGAGCCAATTCTGAAAGATCTCATCTTTTTCATTATAGAATGAAAGATTGGGATCATTTTATGAATTCTATTTTCATACAAGGCTTAGATTACTAGTCCCACTGTACTCCATTCAAGCTTCAATAGGAACACAAAAGAAGAGTTAATTTAGCAATTCACAGATAAGGCAATTGATTTCTACAGGACACTGATTTACGCGTTTTGCATAGATTATTGGACATTATACTGAAACATTGCTTACTTTGAAAATAATAGGTTTTGTAAATCTAGTGTTTTTCATTTTCGTAGGGATATGTGTCTAGTCTACAAGTTGATAGGCTCATATACCAGTGATCTGTCATTCAAAAAAGCAATGTAATGTTAAGGGGGTTTTACACTGGGCAATTATCGGCCAATCGATCGTTCATCTGCTGATCGAATCGTTTTAAAAAAGTTAAATATTATCGTTGTCGGCAGCACATCTCCCTGTGTAAACAGAAAGACGTGATGCCGACATGATAATAATATATGGTGACGAGCAATCGGAGTAACGACCGCTCGTCCCGATCCATAGATCCTTGTGACAGGAACAAACAAGCGCCATTCAACGAGCTGTCTCATTGATCGTCGCTCGCTGACAAAATTAGCCGGTGTAATAGGGCTTGTGTATGCTGCAGTTCTCAAATTTACAACCTTACATTCCTGTAACAGCCTTAGCCTCAGAGAAACTCAAAAACAGAACCAGCAAGATGCCTGACACTTGTTTCCCCCATAGTCCCTGAAAGATTTTATACATTTATGTATGTATTGTGTATTTTATTTCTGTTGCGTTATCCCAAATGGGTGCTCTTTATAATTAATTTGCAAAAGATATTTTAAAGATAGTGTTCTCATGATTTTGTGATGTATAAAGAATATTTTATTTTGAGATGTTTTGATGTTCTGTGCATCCTATGTGAATGTAGGTTGGTGCTGTTATTACATATTGGATATTTATGATATAAGCTAGGACTGAGTAGGCTATTTACCTAGAACTAGGTGCAAGGTGATTCTCAGGGGGTTACTTTTCTGGAAGGGACTAAGGCAAAGTAGCAATTACCAGTTACAAGTGGTTACTGATGGAAATGTCATCTAGCTTAGTCATCAACAGTAGTTAAGGTTAGGTTAAAATTCGAGAACAGAATCATAGTTGAGCAAGAACAGAAGAACGGTACAGAACCAGAAGATAAGAGCAAGTATGGTTAACAGACGGATGGTCAGCAACAGTTGAGGATGAAGCAGTAGAACGGTTAGGAACAATCTAGTTCCCAGAATAAAAGGTCAAGAAGTCACAGAACTCAGGAATACTAGAAATAGGGACTACACAAGAAAAAAAGTTGGTCTGCTCACATGCACCTTCTGAAATATCAAGCACCACCCTGAATGTTCCCTAGGTGCTCATAGACATAAGGAGATTTCTGCATCGGCAGCAGGCCAGGCAGTAAATAAATTGAAGATAACATCCAGCACTCGATCCAATTAAATAAAAAAACTTTAATTCATCACTTTAAAAACAGAATACAACTTTCCCAGGAAGGACGCTTACGCGTTTTGAACTCAGCTGGTTCTTAGTCAAAGCTCCACTAGGGACTAACTAGTATAAATAGTGACACGTCTAGTGACACATACCACATGTTGAGAAACTTGCCTTTAATTATAGAAAAAGCAATGGGAAGGGATGGGGTAATTATAGAACTTTGTTTTACCTTTATTGATCCAGAGGAAGTATTAAAAAAAAAGTAGATAAATATCAAAATTGCCCATAAGGCATTAACCAATCTTCCCTAAAAAGGAATGAATCCCTCAAGGTCCCAAGAGGCAATCCGACTGGATCAACATTCAAACAAGAATTTTATACATTGACATAAGCGCTGAAATGTTGTTTTGTTCTAAGAAATCATCTAAGCTTTTTTTAAAGCCCTCGACTGTGCCTGCTGTGATATGAATTACTTTTATTATTGCATGATATTTACATTGAATTCTTTGAGGTGTAATTACCACAGTAAGGCTTTGTTCACATCTGCGTTGGGGTCCCGTTCTGACGTTCCGTCTGAGCTTTCCGTCAGAACGGGACCCAGAACAGACACAAACCAGAGGTTTCCGTTTCCATCACCATTGATTTCAATGGTGACGAATCCGGTGCCCATGGTTTCCGTTTGAAATCAATGGTGATGGAAACGGAAACCTCTAGTTTACGTTTGTGTCAGTTTGTGTCTGTTCAGGATCCCGTTCTGACGGAAAGCTCAGACGGAACGTCAAAACGGGACCCCAACGCAGATGTGAACAGAGCCTAACACTATGTTGGGGGTCTGGGCAGGAGTCCAGACCCAGCAGATCACAAACCAATGTAGGTGTCCCATCACCATATATACATTTTGCCGGTTGCTACATCCTAATTCCATCAGCTCACAATGCTCAAATGAGTTCTGCATTTTGTAGGAAGATTATTTTGAAAAATCAAGATTGGAAACTTTTATTAAGGGTTTTACAATACACAATAAAGATGCTAATAGTGTTTAGTACTGCCACAGTGTGACCACAGTACAAACATACAGTCGTACAAACAAAGTGCAACCATAGTATAACCACAATACAACCATAGTACAACCACAGTACAACCATAGTATAACCACAGTAAAAACATAGTATAACCACAGTACAAACATAGTACAACCACAGTACAACTGTAGTATAACCACAGTACAAATATAGTACAAACATACAGTAGTACAAGCACAGTAAAAACATAGTATAACCACAGTACAACCATATTATAACCTCAGTAAAAACATAGTATAACCGCAGTACAACCATAGTATAACCACAATACAAACACAGTACAACCGTAGTATAACCACAGTACAAACATAGTACAACCACAGTAGCACAACCACAGTACAACCATAGTATAACCACAGTACAAATGTAGTATATCCACAGTTCAACAATAGTATAGCCACAGTAAAAACACAGTACAACCGCAATACAAACATAGTACAAACATACAGTAGTAAAGCACAGTACAACGATAATATATCCACAGTACAGCCTTAGTATAACCACAGTACAAACATAGTATAACCACAGTACAAACATAGTACAACCACAATACAAACATAGTACAAACATACAGTAGTAAAGCACAGTACAACCATATTACAATCACAGTACAACCATAGTATATCTACAGTACAAATATAGAACAAACATACAGTAGTACAATCACAGTACAATGATATTACAACCATAATACTACCATAGTACAGCCATAGTACAAACACATTCTATACAGAGTGCAGCTGATTTATTTGCTGTAATTTGGATGTTATATCATTTTTTTTCTACAAACACTTTGGGGTAGCTGGTTCTTCATCAGTCAAGTATTTTTTAATTTTTTTTCAAGTATGTGTCTGTAGAGGGTTTTACTTGCATTCACCTACACAGCTGTGTTTCAGCTCCACTGGAGACAGTAGGGGTTTGTATTTATGTTGCTTAGAAACCAGATGGTTAGTTACATGAAAGTCAAAGCTCTTTGTAACATAAGGGAATCACCCGAAACGCATGTGTCTCTCCATCTTTCCTGACTCTTTGTAGTGATAGATTCACTCTGAAACTGTACAACTGCCCTATCTATCTATCTATCTATCTATCTATCTATCTATCTATCTATCTATCTATCTATCTATCTATCTATCTATCTATCTATCTATCTATCTATCTATCTATCTATCTATCTATCTATCTATCATAGAATGCTCTTTGCCGATAATTGCCCTGAGCAAACACTCGTTCATCTGCTGATCGTATCGTTTTAAAAAAATAAAATATTTTCGTTGTCGGCAGCATATCTCCCTGTGTAAACGGAGACACGCTGCCGACATGATAATAATGTATGGAGATGAACGATCAGAGTAACGAGCGCTTTTCCCCATTTATAGCTCCTTGTGACAGAAGCAAATGAGTGCCGATCAAGGAGCGGTCTCATTGAGCGGCGCTCGTTGCACTGGCCAGTGTAAGAGGACCTTAAGAACTCATCAGGGAAGAAGCAAAAAGTTAATAGTTACTTTAGACAAAATTCTCGAAGCTTGATAACGTGGACATTTGGAAGTGACTGCATTGTACAGTGTATTTGCGAAGGAGATAATTATACTTTATTTTATCCTGAAGCAAAATGTATTTCATTTCCTTGCTTCATCTATGAAATTGTGTATTTCGGGATGTCATGTCTTTGTTTCAATGGATTTAACAAGGTGTTATTAATTAATGCAGCGCTCTTTCACATCCCACGTGTTTATTATTACAGGTTATCATAGGGAAAATATGCAGAGGTAACAAAATAGTTGAAAAGGCCGCAGTGCTCTCCTCTTCCTAAAACTTAAAAGGAACCTGTCACCAGCATTTCACCTATTGAACTCTACTCAGCCCTTGCTGGCCGCTGCTGACAACAGTTCATTGCCGTTATCCCCTCTCCTAAACACCTCCTCCGACCGTAGATAACGGTCTGCAAACATTTTGCGCCTTTTATGGTACTAATCCGGCATTCTCGTTTGTTCCTCTTCTTATGCCCGCCCACCACCGAAACCTGGCCCGCCCTGAATGCCGAAATCTCGTCTGAGATGGTGCGCATGCCAAACATATTATGCCAAACACTGTGCCCCTATAATAATGCAACATACTGTGCTTCTGATTATAATAATACCACATACCTTTCCCCCTGATAATAGCATTACTCAATGTACCCCAAACTGTGACCCCTAAAAATAGCCCCTCATAAAGTTTCCCACTGAAATTTATAATACCACACAATGTTCCCAGTGAAAATTGACAATACCACACACAGTGGTTGAAAACCGTTCACGTGCTGTGCCCCCTGAAAATACGGTGATGCCCACTTAGTTCCCTTGCTGACGCTGTTATAGCTAGTCCTTGCTCCTGCAGAAAGGCAGGTGAAGTGATGACGTAATTCTACGGCCAGAATTACAGAGAAAACGGCCATTGATAGGGTAGGGAGCCATTGACACCCTTGCACCTGCCATCAACTGACTATTTTTATTTGTGTCCTAAGGATAGCATAATCTATATACAATTAAAGAGCACTGTATAAAAAAACGAAAAAAAAAACAAAAAACTGAGAAAAATTCTTCAAGGAACAGTTCTGAAATATTTTCCATTGCACAGTCTAAAATAAAAGACAGTCTAAAAAAGAGAACACATTTCCTTATCACTGGTAGGAACAGAGCCTTATAAGTCAATGTCTTGATTTAGGTGTTAAAAGTCTTGTAAAAGATCATGCACTGTATAATAACTTCAATGGGACAAAAGGCTGCAATACCTGTGAATCGCCGCTAAATGCATGTCGAAGATTCACAGTGAGCAAGAAGAAATGAAGGGGAAGCAGCGTTCGTACGAACGCTGCGGCCCCTTCAAACAGCTGATCGGCGGGGGCTCCCGGGAGTCGTACTCCGACCCATCAGTTATTGATGTCCTATCCTGAGGATAGGCCATCAATTTTTATGGTGGAAAACCCCTTTAACTATGGGTTATTTAATTCTGACCCATACAAACATGCCGAAAAGAAACACTTAAATTACAAATTCAGCTATGCAACATTTTTAGATAGATAGCTCCTAGGCTCTAATGCAAAGTCTGTAAGATGCCCTCCCATCCCCCGCGTGCCATTTATAATACTTGTGTAGTATCATGAAACAGAGGTGCCCTTGGCTCAAGAATGTGATTCACTTTTCCGAGTACAGATCTATGTACAGTGAGTGTTAAAAGCAATATTTTATTTTAATTCATATTGTTGTCATGTTTAACCCCTTTACAACCGCCCAGTCTTGTTTTCGTGGTGGCTGTTTAGGGACCATATTCTACAGTGCCTTTAAAAATATATATATATATATATTTTTTTTTACCATTTATGTCCTCTCTATCTCAGCACACAATGAAAGGTGTGTATACACTATACTAAAAGTAGCAGATCATTTAAGACCTGAAAGTTGCGTGGGGGCTCAATTAATTGGATTTTTTTTCCAGCACATTCCACAGATGTGGGGAATTTGGAGGCCAAGTTAATACCTTGAACCATTTGTCATGTTCCTCACGCTATTCCTGAACAATTTTTGCATTGTGGCATGGCACATTATCCAGCTAAATTAGGGCATTGCCATTACAGAATACCATTGACATGAGGGGTGTACTTGGTTTTCAACAATGTTAAGGTAGGTGGTACGTGTCAAGGTAACATCTACGTCAATGGCAGGAGCCATGATTAGCCAGTAGAACATTATCCAGGGCATTACATTGCCTCCGCCAGCTTGCCTTCTTCCCATAGTGCTTCCTGGTACCATCTCTTCCCCAGCTGGACATCAGCATTCTGAACAGGCAAGTTTTCGGCAGTGGGTGGGCATAAGAAGAGGAACGAAAACGTGATTCATCAGACCATCTTCCACTGCTTCATGGTCCAGTTCTAATGCTCATGTTCCCATTGTATGTGCGATGCACTGTGTGTTCTGACAACAATTTGTCAACAATTTATTCCACAGTATCTCTTATGTGGGATTGATACAGGCGGGCTAGCCTTTGCTCCCATTGTGCATCCATGAGTCAATGGTGTCCATGAGCCTGTTGTCACTTTAGCGTTGTCCTTCCTTGGAAAACTTTTCGTAAGTACTAAAAACTGCATACCGGGAACACCCCACAAGACCTGCCGTTCTGCAGATTCTCCAATCTAGTTGTCTATCACAATTTGGCCCTTGTAAAAGTTCCTCAGATCCATTTGGCCCTTGTAAAAGTTGCTCAGATCCTTACGCTTGCCCATTTTACCTGCTTCTAAAACATCAACCTTAAAAACTAACTGTTCAATTGCTGCCTATATTGCATCCCTGGACAGGTGCCATTGTAACCAGATATTTAATGTTATTCACTTCACCAGTCAGTGGTTTTAATTTTATGGTTGAATGGTGTGTATAAAATAAATTATTAATAACACATAATAGCGCTCCACCATGATGCATTTCCCTTAACTAGACCACAGTTTATATATCAAAATAAACTTTGGTCAAAAGCAAACACAAATATAAATTATACTATAGAATTCTGCTAAATGATTAAGAAAAAAACAAATACTTAAGGTCCGAGCCATTTTTTGATTTTTTATTTTCGTTTTTCACTTCCCCCTTCCAAGAGCCATAACGTCTTTATTTTTCCGTCAATAGAGCGGTGTGAGGGCTTATATTTTTCGGGAGGAGTTGTAGTTTCTATTGGTAACATTTAAAGTACCACATAATGTACTCGGAAGCTGAAAAAAAACTATTTGCGGTCTGAAATTGAAAAAAACTGTGATTCCTCCCTTATTTTTTGGGTTCCGTTTTTACGTCTTTCATCGTTTGGTAAAAACAACTTCTGTGGCTCAATACGATTATGGTGATATTAAATCTATATTGATTTTTTTATATTTTACTACTTTAAAAAAATAAAAAACTTTTTGTTAAAAAAATTTTGTTTTGTTTCACCACATTCTGAGAGCCATAACTTTTTTATTTTTCCGTGCAGTGTGAGGGCTTATTTTTTGCGGGACTAGCTGTAGTTTTTATTGGCACCATTTGTTGTTACATATGACTTTTCAATCACTTTTTATTACATTTGTTTTTGGAGCTAAGGTGACCAAAAAACAGCAATTTTGTCGGTTTACCATTTTTCTTTTTTTACAGCGTTCAATGTGCGCATTAAATTACCTATATTGTAATAGTTCAGACTTTTACGGATGCAGCAATACCAATTTTGTTAACTTTTTTTATTTTTGACATTACTTTAGAGGACAAATGGGAAAAGGGGGTTTTTTTGAACTTTTTTTTTTGCACTACTAAAAACTTTATATCACTTATTTTTACACATTTTATTAGTCCCCCTAGGGGACTTTAACCACCGATCGTTAGATCGCTGGTACTATATACTGCAATACTAATGAATTGCAGTATATCATAATTTTTACAGGCATCTATTAAGCCCTGATCTTGTTGTGGGAGGGGCGATGAGCTGACGGAGGGCTCCGCCCCCCTCTTTTCAACGCCTCAGATGCTGCAGTCGAGATTGACTGCAGCATTTGATGGGTTAAACAGCCAGGAACAGTGCGATCGCTGCTCCCGGCTGTTAGTCCCGGGTGTCGGCTGTAAAACACAGCCAACACTCACAGCATATGGAGTGCGCTCAGCGCGTGAGCGTGCTACAAACATCACCCACCGCACCATGACATACCGGTGCGTCATGGTGCGTCAAGGGGTTAAACTTGTAAAATGTATTGTTATTACTCCATGTAAAAAAAAAAAAAGAAAGTCTGAAAATGATAACAATTTTAATTGCAAAAATCACTTTAAAGGAGTTACCCGGGTTGTTAACTATTTTTTACTACTGTCCTAAAATAAGAAAAACAACCATTACTCACCTATTTTTTTCCCACGGCGGTCCAGCGCTGACGCTACCCACAGCCTTCCCAGTGATTGGTTACATGAGCAGAAAAACTCTAAAAAGTTGTCTGGTCAATAAGGCCCAAAATACACATGGCATTAAGGGGTTAAATGATTCCACAAAGTCAAAGATTCAAAGATTTATTGTTTAGCAAAGACCAGAAGGATGCTATTGGAAAACGGCTGATCTTGGCTTCAATCAAATAAAAACATAACTGCATCCTCTATTTTCCATCTGCCTTCTGCAGAGAGCAAAATGTTGAAATGAATTAATTAAAATTGGAAGTTTTTCTTTCTGAAATATTTCTGGTTTTCAACTTGTTGTTTTAGCTCTTCTATCAATCAAGTAGGCATGTTCCATGAGAACGCTTTGCCATAGGCAGTGACCACATGTAGCCATGCATTTTTTCCCATTTTAAATTTAAGGAAGATGGCAGCAATTAATTTGTTGGCTGAGGCAGAAGAAGGGTTCGGGATGACTTACTTTTGCATATTCACAATTGTGGGTCTTGGGATCACAATGTCCACTCCTTAGTTCCTGTTCATTATCTGTTTGCCTATCTGCGTCTTTGGTGGGTGGGTACATTGCTGTCTCTTACCATCTCTTGATATTTTTAAGGCCAGAGTTGTGGGTTGCCAATTATCTGCATAGTTGCCAACATTTTTTCCAGGGACACTTAGTGTCTGGCTTATCTGGTGGGTGTATCTTATGGAGGCCATGGTTTATCTGGTGGATGTGGCTAATGGGATTTGGCAGCCAACTGCTATGGTGGCCAGTATCTCTCTGGTTATATGGTTGTATACAGGCAGGTGATGTCTCACTTTATCACTAGCGCTAGGAGATATGTGCTGACCACTACTGGTAGCGTAAAAACCAGCGTAGATAGTGCCACACTCAGTGCCCCTTGTAGATAGTGCTCCACACTGCCCCAGTAGATAGTGCCCCTCACTGCCCCAGTAGATAGTGCCCCACACTGCTCCCCATAGATATTGCCACACACTGCCCCCTGTACATAGTTCCACACACAGCCCCCTGTAATAGTGCCACTCAGACTGCCCTATGTAGAGAGTGCCACACAGTCCCCCACTTGAAGATAGTGCCATACTGTTCCCCCTTTGTAGATAGTGCCACACAGTTCCCCTTTGTAGTTAGTGCCGGGGTACCACCCAAAACAAATAAAAAAAAATGTATATACACCTAGCCCCGTTCTCACGAAAAATGGAGCTCCACAGCCTCCTCTGTCCTGCAGCCTACTAGGTGCTGAGACGGGCTCCTTGCGTAAGCTGGCACGATACAGTGATGTCATCACACTGGAATGCACAGGGATCCTATCCCATCTTGTACTCTGCAGGTCTAATGTGGCCTGTAGCCCAGTGAATGGCAGAGCATGGAGTGGATCGTTTCCTGCTCTGCCATAGTATTGAAGTGCATCTGCATCCTGGGGACGCAGATACAATTGAATATAGCAGTCACCAGTTGCCAGGACAGTAATTTGCCGGGATTGTCTCTGTAAATTTGGGACACTCCTGGCAAATTCGGTACTATGTTATCTGTAGTCATGCCATTTGTCTGTTGCATTTTTTGCACATCAATATTATGGCGCTATGTATAGTCTTCTAAATTTTAGCAGCACAAGAAGTACACATAGCTGCGGCAGCACTTTTAGCATATAACAATCAAACCCAGCCCTCTCTTACCATAAACAGGTATTTTTCTTTAATACCAGTGATTAAGTTTGATTACATATTTGAAGAATCACTCAAGTAAAGAAACACTGTAAATCTGGAACACAATTAATCACGACTGCAGCAAAGGAAAAGTGTAGCAGTCGCATAACAACCAATCTGATACCAACACAAATTTTTCGGAGAACCTTTCTTGAATGAAAGCTGCATTGAGACACATCCACTTTTGCACTTTTTTTTTTTTTTCTAAATCTCCCCCATGTTTGTATCTACTAGAATCAATACAATCCTTTAACACCCTTAAAGTAGTTGTCCAATGACAGAAAATGTTCCTAATTGGTTAGAAAATGTAAAATGGAGACACTTACTAATATACTTCAACTTTTGAAACGGCAAGGATGTCTAGATTTTGTCAGTCCTGTGATGTGCGCCCGGAAGCGAAGCTTCTCCCCTTAGTTGTAACGTGTCGACATAGCGTCAGGATGCAGAGAGATCCCCCCTCCATGTGTGTCAGTGATGTGATGAAGGAACTGGCTGCCTGGCTCAGTTCATTAGATAAGCCAGCCCCTTCTCTGTCACAGCTAATACACAATAGCTTTATGTCCAGTCTGCAATTGTTCCTTTTCCTTTTTGCTCTGCTTATTATCTGAACGCACTCCCCCCACCTTTGACTGTCAGAACGGAGCTATCTGTTTTCAGTGTGAGCCATACACAGCAATAACAATAAAGATGGCTCACTCTGAAAACAGATTGCTCTGTGCTGACCGTCAAGGGGGGAGACAGATAGATAAGGAGAGCAGAAGGAAAATGAACAATTGCAGATTGGACATAACACTACTGTGTATTAACCGTGACAGAAAAGGGGCTGGCTTATCTACTGAACTGAGCCAGGCAGCCAGCTCCTTCCTCACGTCACCGACTTACAGAGGGGGCTGCATCCTGAGTCTGTGGCGACACAGCTAAGGGGCGAAGCTCACACCCGGCAACACATCACTGAACAGGGAAATCTGGACCTCTTTGCAGTTTCGAAAGGGAAAGTTCCTTAGTAAGTGTTTTTATGTTACATTTCCTAACCAATTAGGAACATTTTCTGTCGTCAGACAACCCCTTTAAAGTATGTGCCTTTATGCACATTCCTATTCTGACATACCTATAGTTGCTGTCTTAGTGTCACTCTCACTATAAAGCCACATACACATAGCTGTATTATACACTTAAGTTGTATGGAGCCTTAATATGGCATAAGTACAGTTTAATAGCTGTTCTTTGGCCAATCAGATGTCTCCCCCTGCTTCCTCCTTCCACTTTTCCCTCATGCAGTTTCGCTGAAAAACAGCAGCCGCATGTCCCTCCTCCCCCTCCACTCTGTCTACTTTTTACAGTTTTATACTAAACTGATTATTTGCTAAGGAGGATTTTGAAAATGTACAGGGCCTGCAGACAGGGGAAAGGGAACTACAGGCATTAAAATTGTAATGAAAAGTAAGCATTAAAAAAAAATAAAAAACATTTTATTTTTCAATGTGTGTAGGTGGTATTTTGATAATTTGAATTATGATTAACAAAACGTGCCTGTGCATGACACATCAGATTATGTCATCAATATATTCTCATGTGAGCAAACTCATATCCGTATTGGATTTAACTCCTTAATATATTTTATAACACATTTAACACACACACAGGTTAGATTTCTTTATTTCTTAATCTGCCAACAATTTATCTTCACTATGACACAGCGCAGCAGTAATGTAATCGCTATGCAAATAGATATTATGTCCATATGTTATTGTTTTAATTAGACATCTCTGATGTACATAATCTGCAGTTAATACATTGTTTCTTTCATTCTAGCCCCTCAAAGGATTTATATTGTATATTTTCCTATTGTGAGTTTCTCAACAGAAGTCACTAATTAATTTTTAAGCAAATTAATCAGAGATTATTTAATCTGAGCTTTGTGTCTCTTGAGCATAGCCTCAAATAATTGGTTTAAAATATATATTTATTTATTTTGAGCGGAGAAAAACTAATATTTTCAATGCAAAAAAATCCCATGTTTTCTGCAAACAAATGTGTCATGTCGGTAATTTTCATAGAAAATTTGATGCCGTTCTTATACCTGTATGAAAATTCTATTAAAAATCTGCTTGAGGTTATTTGTTATTCAGCTAAAACTACTATCTCAGTTTCCACTATACAATCTGTGTCATTTGGCAAGCTGCAGCTCTAGGGAAATTTCTTTGTACATAATGGATAGGAAGCCGAAGAGTAAGCTCATTAGCAAGTCATTACCCAGAATCCTCCATGCAGGTTGAGCACTGCAGGATATGACAGGTGGATGTAGCAGGTTTTGATACTGACAATATATTCATAATGATTATCAAAGGTGCACTCACACCTAATAGCCGTGAATTACCCATGTTTGTTTTAATAGTTTTTTTCTCTATAAGTTATTCTGAGGCGGCTGCTCTAGACAGTCTTTTCGTCGAAACTAAAATTTGCACATAATCTTCATTGAACACATTCCGACTACAGATGGTAAACCACTCAAAATATTATGTGACAAACGTGAGGAATTGAGATTAGTATAGGCACATAGTAGAGCTTCCAATGGTCATTACCCTGTTTTATGCAAATTAGGAAAAACAGGACAATTCCTTAAAATTGGGCTAAACTGAGTAGTAATATAGGAGCATAGTAAGGTTAAAAAAAAGTCCATCAGCCAATTTTCCTCCCATAAAGGAGCCTCCTAAATAAGGTTGCCACTTTGCCACCCAAAATACCGACACGGTTTAGTTTAGGGTTTATGTATCAGTGCCAGTTTTGTGGCTCTTTTTTGCTGCAATTGTGCGCAAATCACACCAAAAATGCCACAAAGCTGGCATGTGTGAATACACTCTAAGGCTATATTCACACAGGGTGGATATGCTGCGTATCCACCCTGGTCCCCGCAGGGAATTCCAGCCGAAAAACCACACCAAATTGTGGTGCCGTTTTTCAGCCGGAATATCTGCTGTGGAAGACTGCAGGTAGTAAACTATATTTACCTGCAGTCGTAGTGACGGGTCCCTCTGACATCCTATAGCCCAGCCTCCTGGGAAGACGTTTCATCACACGTGACCACTGCAGTCACATGGGATGAAACGTCATTCCTGGAGGCTGGGCTGGACACAGGAGCAGATGGATTTGGGTAAGTATAATTTCTTCGCAATGTTTTGCTGCGGAATTGCGGCTTTTCCGACGCAAAATTGCTATCTGTTGCGGGTTTTACCTCCCCATTGGTGAAAACCCGCAACAGAAAAGCAGCTATTTCGCAGCATAAATTGACATGCTGCATATTTAAAAAAACGCACCGCAGATCAATTTATGAAAGTTTTTACAGCAGATTTTTTTATGCAGCGTTTGTTCAAATCTCATCCACTCGATGCTACTGTATTATACTGCGGATTTTCCACAACTAAATCTGTTGAGAAAAATCTGCAGTATTTACACTACATGTGGACTTAACCTAAGGACGAATTTAGACAAATGTGGGGAAACTTGGACGTGAAAAACATCCCTTCTTCATGTCCGAGTTGCCCCGTGCGGGTCCCGTTTTCATGGATCCCCATAGACTTGAATCTATCGAGGGATCCGTGAAAACAGCAAAAATAGGAGAAGTATTTTTCAACGGACCCTTCATGCGGTCCATTTAAACAACGGCCGTGTGAACTGCCCCATTGAAATACATGCGTCCGTGTGACGGCTGTTATTTTAATGGCCGTCACACAGAAGTATACGGCGGTCGTCTAAATTCGGCCTCACACAGATAAATAGTGGGTGTGGTTTTAGGGGAGACTTGCCACTTAGATCTGGAAGCCTCAGACAGACAATTACTCATTGTTGTTCTAAGGCCACATGTTGCGGCCGCTGTGCAGTTTCTAGTTGTGGTTTTGTGTTTTCCAAACCGCGGCAAGTAATATGTGAATAGAAGTGAATAATGAATTTGAAGTACAGTGATTTTTTCAGGATTGTAGTTTTGCGTGATTAAAGTATTTTTTTAGCTGCATTTTTAACTGAATTTTTTCCTGCAAAAAAAAACCCACATTGGCCGCAACATGTTGTCTTACTGTAATGTAATTATAGCCAATGCAAATTATAAAACGTAACATGAACACCCGCGTAAATCATGCGGACCAAAACTACACCATAAACGCATGTTTAAAATTGGAAAATACACGTGTAGTATGACATATGCATCCTTCAGCAGTGAAAAAATCAACAGCGGCCGCAACACATGGCCTTAACCTGGATCAGTCAGTATCCTCTCCTCCTTCTGGACTTCCGCTCTTGAATCTAGGGGCTGTGCAGGCAGCATGTCCAGGTGCTGAATGTGAGTTTCTCTAAGGGTATGTTCACACAAGGGCGTCCGTTACGGCTGAAATTACGGGGATGTTTCAGCCTGAAAACATCCCCGTAATTTCAGCCGTAACGGCATGTGCAGGCGCTTGAACGCCGCGTCAATTACGGCCGTAATTAGCGCTGCTATTCATTGGAGTCAATGAATAACGGCTCCAATTATGGCCAAAGAAGTGACAGGTCACTTCTTTGACGCGGGCGTCTATTTACGCGCCGTCTTTTGACAGCGGCGCGTAAATTACGCCGCGTGTGAACAGACAAACGTCTGCCCATTGCTTTCAATGGGCAGATGTTTGTCAGCGCTATTGAGGCGCTATTTTCAGACGTATTTCAGGGCAAAAACGCCAGAATTACGTCTGTAAATAGGCCGTGTGAACATACCCTAAGGCTATGTTCACACGCTTAACAAAAACTGGCTGAAAATACAGAGCTGTTTTCAAGGGAAAACAGCCTCTCATTTTCAGCCGTTTTCTAAGCAACTTACATTTTCTGCGGCATTTATTACGGCTGTTATTAGAGCTGTTTTTCTATTGAGTCAATGAAAAACGGCTCCAAAAACGGCTCAAGAAGTGACCTGCACTTCTTTTTACAAGGCGTTTTTTTATGTAACCGTTTCTAAAAATGGCGTTTTTCCCATTGAAATCAATGGGCTGTTCAGCCCCCACATTTTTAGCCGTTTGTCGGGGCGTTTACGGTCCGAAATACGGCTGAAAATAGCCCGTTTGAACATACCCTTAATCATTTTTGCCTTGTCTGCTACAAGGTCCTGCTGGCACCTATCCCACTGATGAACTGGTCCTGGAGTTGCTGACGTTACAAGGGGTTGTTCGGTCTCTTAAAGGAAGAGTATCCAATACAAATGGGAAATTCTTATTATGCAAAATCAACGATTCTTGTTATTGCTGAAGTTTTTTTTTACCGGCACACTAAAATAAATGGTGTGTAAACGTGTCAAATACGCTACTGTTTCTTGTGAAGCGCTTATTAAAATACAGCTGTTTTTGACGCTTTTTCCGCATGTTTTTTTGACGCGTTTTGTGTGCACTTTATGTGCGTTTTTTGGCGCATAATTAGGACTAACATTGACTATGGGAACATTTGGCGCGTTTTCAGTGTGTTTTACATGTCAAAGAGTTCACCTGACGCTTGCGTAAAAAACGTGTTGCATGTACTAACTGCACGCTTTCCCATTGATTTCAATGGGAAGCTTAATCAAGCGGTTTTTTTAGCATATTTCGGCTTGAAAAAAATGCCAAAATACACATCAAATACATGCTGTGTGAACAGAGCCTAAAGGTATGTAATAAACACCACAATAAACTGCAGGCATTTTTGTAAATGCGTATCACAATGAAAAAAACAAAACGTTGTTTGAACCCCGTCTTAGGGGCTTACTTACTAACAACTTTTATGGCATGTCAATTAGATATGCCAAAAACCACCATACCTGTAGCATGTTGCATGTTTATATAAACGCTACTGACCTCAAAAATGCAATTAAAACGCCACAAACCAAAATGTTGATGTTCTCATAATTTCTTATAGTCTCCTAGCAAACATCTGGTTGCAGTATTTTAGCCCATATAAAACGCAGAAATAAACCCAGGGAAAATAAAATAATCCAAAATGAAGTAAAACACGCACTGTGTGAATTTGGTCTAAGCCTCTAGATATAAGACCTCATTCGCACATTGCAGAATTGCTCAGTATTTTGCTTTATTATTTGGAAGCCAAAATTAGTAGTGGAAGTAATGAAGAGAAGTATAAATATTTCCTTTATATTTCCCCTGTGTTTAGGATCCAGTCCTAGTTTTGCCTTACAAATATTGATGTAAATTACTGACTAAATCTGCAAAAACCTGACCAATAGGGTAAAAAAAACAAAAAAAAACAATACAGTACACAAGTAAAACCCGTCAAGCATTGATTGGCGATTTTACAGACTGGATCCCTACAAATACATTAATACAATTAAAAGATAATGCAGCAAATATTATATAATGTATATTTTTTACAAAACGTTTGCTTTTACTCAGCCTATAATTCATGATATTGTATAATACAATAGCTTTTAAAGGCTATGTCCACTTTGCAAGCTTTTTTTTAATTATTATTATTATTAAATCTAAGTTTTAGGTGATTTTAATCATTTTTTAAATTAACTTATATTAAATATTTTGCTTCGTTTTTCTGATCCAGCTTCTACCACAGGACCACCATATATACAACATCTAAGTTGAACTTAGGATATGCTCACATCTGCGTCAGGGCTCAGTTCCGACTTTCAGGCGGAGCTTCCCGTCAGAACGGAGCCCTGACTGACACAAACTGAAACCAAAGGTTTCTCTTTCCATCACCATTGATTTCAATGGTGACGGATCCGGTGCCAATGGTTTCAGCTTGTCTCCGTTGTGTAAGGGTTCTGTCGTTTTGACGGGATGAATACCTTAGTCGACCGCGCTATTCATCCCGTCAAAACAATGGAACCCTTGCACAACAGAGACAAACTGAAACCATTGGCACCGGATCCGTCACCATTGAAATCAATGGTGATTGAAACAGAAACCTTTGGTTTCAGTTTGTGTCAGTCAAGGCTCCGTTCCTACGGAAAGCTCAGTCGGAACGGAGCCCTGGCGCAGATGTGAACGAAGCCTTAGATGTGATCCTACAAACTAGAATATATTAGTCCTGTGTGTTAGACGCACACGAGACCCACTCT